>NC_057802.1:427689065-427715327 GCF_018294505.1 Triticum aestivum | reverse complement strand
TGTGGAGTTAGTCGTTTTTGCGGGAGGGGGAGAGGAAATGGGGGTGCCGTGTAGTGGGGGAACCGGAAGTTACCAAAGCAGCCCCGACCTATCATGTAGATGAGGGCGGTATTGTAACTGTTGGTCTCCGTGCACCAAGGACAAAAGGGGGATTTCGCATGCTAAAGACTAAGGTGGCGGAAATTTTAGAAGGAGGCGGGAGATTTTGCCGCCCGCGGGATCGTTCGTATCCAGTTTCAACTAATTTTGGACCGTGCTAGCGGGAAGGTCATGCTAGACTGTGTACACGGGGCATGCGTCAGCAGTTAATAACTGGTGTGAAGTCCACCCCAGAAAAAAAGACAATAACTCGGGATGATGCGCCGATAACTTGGACGTTCACACGGGCGCGGCCAATCGTACGGGTGTAGTGGCGCGTTCACAAAAAAAGGGATCAAACGCTCAGCCTATGTATTTCTCGTGTAAATAGATAATTTAGTGCCATTGGTTATTTACTTTAAACATAATGCATTGACGTGTTAGTGTAGAGGCGCACAAAAAGAAATGGATATTGTAGTCAGCTACTTAAAAGTGTTACCTCATATGATTACATAGCCTCCATTTCATAAATTGCGTACCCGTTGAATTCATATATGAATATTACATATATTACTTCAAAATAAAAACTTAAATCATCCAAGACTAATGAATTTGAATGCAAGAGTAACAATGGTGCATATACATGATAGCTACATTGGTTGTTTGAAGAAACATCACTGTAACTTTGGCATGCACAACTGAAAAGGTTTATTTAAATAGAAAAAAATGTGATATGTGAGTGTCCAATCTTTATAGTGTTGAATCGATATTGTACCTTTGGCCACGATACGAAGTAGATATTGACTTATGTTCAAGCGATGCACGTCCACGATCGCTAGATAGTGATACGTGAATGAATTGTGCAATCTCTCTCACACGAATACATATCTCATTTCCCTATGGGCATCGGAATCACACACGCGCACTTCATGTATTTCTCTCCCTCCGTCAGGGTTAAATTCGTCTTTCTACCCCGTCCTACAAGTCTCTCACACAGAAACACACACGCTCTCTATGTCTAACACGCCCACCCCTTTAATTCCGCCCACCCACAGCCACTAATGTCTCAAAGTATAATAATGTCTCTCACACATATGCTATCTACCTATCCCTTAATATAGCTAGATATGTGTCACACAAACTCCTTCTCCCTACTAGCAAGATGCCCATGCGTTGCACGGAACATCAATATGCATTTGTATGAGAAGTTTATCTTGTGAGAGAAAAGGATGAACGAGGGAATGCCTTATTTGCAACTGCGGAGAGGGGTGTGGGTATCTTTTTGCAAAATTGTCATAGTTTTCCTTCCTGTCCGTCGGATATAAATCGGATGGCCTATATTGCAGGATGGAAGGAACACCATCATCACCAACTCTGTTTTTATAAAAGTAGAGATATGTGAGTGTCACTGCCGCCCCCCACACACACACCCACACTTCCCAACACCGAAGGAGTAGGGTGACACCTCGATCTTGATACTAATCTATCGACTGGCTTCTCTCTCAAACATACACACACACACTACCTGGCACCGAAGGAGTAGGGTGGCACATCGATCTTGATAATAATCTATCTACTCCTCTTTCAAACACACACACACACACTCGCTAGTTGTGCCTCTGTGCCTACCGCGCACACTCTCGATACGTCTTTCTCTCCCTCCCCCCCCAACAATGACAACAGAAGGGTGACAACTCGATCTGATCATAATCTGTCAATTGGTTTCTCTCTCAAACATTGTGTCTCGGTGCCTCGCTCGGTAGCCCCGTCGATATGTAGACTTCTCATGCGCGCACAGCTGTAGTGACGATGACGCTGAACCCAGTGTGCCTTGTTTTTACCGGCCTCATGTGATAGTTTTCACCCTGTTTTCTGTTAATTAACAAGGCAACCTTTTCTTTGTTACTACTAGTGAATCTGAAATCATTCGGGGCAGACATAAAATATATCACTTCAACCCAATTATCGCAACAACTATTTTAAAAGAAATTAGCTAGCTGCCTGTGCGTTGCACGAAACATCAAGATGCATTTGTATGAGTAGTTTATCTTGTGAGAGAAAAGGTTGAACGAGGGAAGGCCTTATTTGCGAACGTGGAGAGATGTGTGGGTATATTTTTGTAAAATTGCCATAGTTTCTTTCCTATCTGTTAGATATAAATCCGACGGCCTATATTGCAGGATGGCACACACACCATCATCACCAACTCTGTTTTCTACTCCCTCCGTCCGAAAATACTTGTCATGAAAATGGATAAAAAGAGATGTATCTAAAACTAAAATACATCTAGATACATTTCCTTTTATCCATTTTGATGACAAGTATTTCCGGACGGAGGGAGTATTTGTCTTTTTAGAGATTTCAACAAGTGACTATGACCGGACCTTACCAACGTACTCAAAAAAGTAGTCCATAATTTTGATGTTACCCTCTTTTCTTGGCGGTGCAGTGCCATCTGGATACCTCATAAATAAATCAAGGACAAATCTGACCCCTTCCTGAAAAGACATACAGAGCAAAATGAGTGAATCTACACTCTAAAATATGTCTACATACACATCCGTATGTGGTAGTCCATTTGAAATCTGAAAAAGACAAATATTTATTAACGAATGGAGTATATATAAGAGTAGACATGGAGATATATCTCCAGCATGGTCTACAACAAAAATGTGCTGGGCTGGTTAGCGCCGGATGCTCGCAACGCGATGACATGAGTTCGAATTCTATCTTTTAACTTTATATTTTTATATTATATATTACTCTACTTATTTAATATATACTTCTTTCGCTACTGTACTGACAGTGGAACCCACAGAGTACTTAGAATACAAGATTAAGGATGGACTTGTTTCTTTTTAACTTTCTGTACAAAGCTGTAACCACCCTGCAAGTCACGTGTACACTGGACATGCAATTAACTTTTTATAGAGGGACAATCATACAGGCAATTAACTCAAATGGATTGGATTTCACTCTATTATTTCCAGCATAAAGAGCATCTCCAACGGCAGCCGGCAAATTTCCTCCCGCTTCCTTAAGCGGAGGACGACATCAAACGCCAGCGGCATACATTTTTACAACTCTAACCAACCAAATGAAATTCGTGCAAACACGGACTGATTTCATATAAGCATGAAGGATTTCGTATAAAAAAGCCGGATCTTCATATAAACATGATGGATTTCATTACATTTACATGAACTAAGAGGTGCCAATCCGGCTCTCTTGTATAATTAATACTCCCTCCGTCAGGAAATACTTGTCCTAGAAATGGATGTATCTAGACTTATTTTAGTTCTAAATGGCCGCCCGCGGATCCCTTTGTCTACCTCATGTCCGTCAGACACTTGCAGGGTCGACGAAGGTCCTCGAAAGAGACGAAGCAGCAAAGAAACCACCTGAATCCGCGGTCGTCGCCCCGGCGGTGGACTTCATGGGTCCCAAGTGGCGGCGGCCTCCCGTGTTCTACTTCTCCTCGATGATGGCGGCGGACAGGGAGAAGCTGGCCACCGACTCGTCGCTCTCCATGCACCTGGCTTCTGTCCCTGCCTGCATGGCGCTGCCGCAGGCACGGGAGGCGCGCCCACAGACACGGGAGGCGCGGCCACCGCAGACACTGGTGGCGCGGTACGACGCGGCAGCGACGGCGCCCGTACCGGCGTGCCAGCCGCCGTGCCGGCGTGGAGCAACTCGCCAGTCGTCATCGAGCTGAACTGGAGCGGCGAGTTGCTAAACCACGCGCCTGCTTGGGGCGGCAACTGGCTCCGTCAGGCCAAGCAAGGTTGGTGAAGCACCGAGCGGCCTCGTCTGTATCCGGAGGGCTCGGCGGGCCACCCAGCCGGGTAATATGCCGGAGAACGGCTCATCGGAAGCCATCGGAAGAGTGGAGAAAATGGTGAAGGAGGAGATGGGGGAGCGGCGGAGGGGTGCAATTCTTGCCCGCTGTCTGTCTGGCCTCGTGTAAATAGAGGGCGGACGGTAGGAGCTTGGCCGGCGTCTGGCCTCGTTTAAACTGAGGGCGGACGGGAGGAGCTCGGCCGGTGTTGCGTTTAATTCCGGCCCGCTCATGAACGGACGTGTGGCAGGAGTAGGATTCTCGGTTTGCATGCGGGTTTAACGGAGGGGTTTAATGGAGGCGCCGGGCATGCAGCGGGCGGCACAGTACGATTCGATTTGACAGCAGTAATGAGCCGTCAAATCACAAAGGCCCTCGCCTCTCGTGAAACCGACCGAGCTAGACTGCCCCGCCCTCTAGCCTTTTAAAAAATGTATATACTCCACTTTTGTACAGTAGTAGTATCGATGGATTGCGCCATGGAGCAAAACTTGAAATTAAAAAAAAGGTGGTACATATAGAGAGCGCTCGTCGCCAAATTATGCATATAGTACTATTAAAAAGGCATGTCACAATAATGGTGTCCAGCACAAGTGCACAACCCACCCCTCAAATAAAACTAAGCACCCTGGAATTCTTTGACAAAACTAAGCACCCTGAAATTCTTTGACAACTAAACTGCTGGCTATATGATGTTGGCCATATATATTGTACGTATATAATGTGAAGAAACGAGTGGTAGTACTATACCAACTAAAAGATGAAATGTAAGAAATACTAGTATGTACGTACTGAAGAGTTAAAGTAACAAGAAGAAACATAACATAGTTCTGCTGGGGGCTCAGCACAACACACCTCTCAAATGAAATTAAGCACACCTGAAATTAAACTTTGAAACTATTCCGGTAGACACTGCATTAGAACCACCATGAGCAACGACACTGCCACCTTACTCGGAGTCCTCGTCCACGTCCTCGACTTCGTCCTTGTCCCTCTTCCTCTTGGACGATACTTCTTTTCTTGAACCACACACTTGGCTGTTGCTCTTCATCCAACCCTTGTAGATATTGAAGCAAAGGTAGCCATCCATTGCAGCGTAGTGGATGTGGTCTATATCTAGTACATTCCGCTGCCATGCATGACGATGAAACGTGTATGGAGGTTTCTCCAGTTTGCCGTACGAAGGATGAACCATGGCTCCTTCCAGGGTCAGCATTGAAGGCTGACGAGAGGACACCAGCCGATTCTTCTGGAGGTCGAAGGTGTTGCCTACAACGAGGCCTATCCGACACAGGACTTCTTTGTCGTTACCAAAGTCTATAGTAACGAATTTGACTAGGTTGCTCTCGAGGAAGTCCTTAAAATCCCGGCACTCAATGTCGGCATGGCATATGTGGTAGACCAAGCATAAGTCATGCACGCAAACCTGGATCACGGCGGGCTTCTTCCTCTCTTCGTCCTTTAGATCCTTCTCTCGTCCCAGGACTATGGTGTACTGAACATCTAGCCCAGCGACCCACTCATCATCTGAGTCTTCGAACATGCGTCTGAAGCGAGAAAGGCATCCTTTCACCGTCACGGAAGAACGGGTGTAGATGACGTCGAACTCATCACCGGTGATAGTTCTAACCTTGTACTCACCGCCGATCGGGGAGATTTGGGACGCCATGGATTTGGGAGGAGGGTTAGGATTAGTGGAACTGCCGTAATGTGAATGGACGGGACGACTAGGAGCGAACCGCCATAGTATTGAAGGATGTGCGGGGACGAGTAGGAGCGAACTGCCAGCGTGCGAACGGCAGGGTAGTGGCTTTCCATTCTCCCATGATACGGGCTTCCGAGAGCCCTTGGATCTGAGATCGAACGGTTGCATGGCGTGATTCTAGACCTATGGGTGAATATCCTATCCTGGAGGGTTATTCTGCAAATTTTCAGCAACTTAGCATGAGACCGTTTGATCTCAGATCCAAGGGCTGCCAGCAGCCTGTATCGTGGTCGCGCCTACCACGACCGTCGCGTCGCTCGTGCGGTCACGCCCTTGGAGATTTAACACGGTGCGTTAGGCTATCTGATGTTGGCATGTCATACATAGTCATCAGTTAGTCACTCATACTACAACAAGGTTTTGGCTATAAGGTTGGCTATAAGTGTATTTTTTTTACTTCTCTCTATCTCTTTCTTCGTACTCCCTCCGTCCCATAATATAAGAAAGTTGTTGACACTAGTGTAGTGCCAAAAACGTTCTTATATTATGGGACACAGGGAGTACTAGTATTTATTGCATTTGCCAAGGAGTGACCTCTTCCAATGAAATGGTGTTGCTAAGTTTGCTTCATTTAATTAGTTATAGACTCAAAATTGTCTTTTCACCTAGGTACACGCGCTTAGCACCGTTTCTTCCTTGGCTCACCAAACTAGTCTCTCTCTTCTTGATTAACTTGCCACATCAGACTTTATGCCTATGTGGCAAGCTTAAGCACCTGTAGGAGCAAGTAAGTACAATAGTGCGCTTTACATGGCATTTTTGCATATGTGGAGGAAAGAGAGGCAATGAAAAAGTGGAGAAGTGGGCTCTCATGCAAGAGCCAGCCTCTACTACATGGTGGAGCATTGGGAGAGGCACCTGTATGGAGGTGGTCAGGAATCGGGAGACTCACGCCGGTCGTAACGCCGCAGTTAAAATGATAATGGCAAGTCAAATCACGGGGCCCCACCTGTCTAGCAGTAACTCGTTGTCAAATCACACAGCCCTACGTTTGCAGCAGCCTATTCCCTCGTCTTCTCGCGTCTCTGTCGAACCGACTAGGCGTAACTGCCCCGCCTACCGCGCAGGAAAAGCCCGCGCAGTATACTCCCTCCGTCTAGGTGACCAAGGTGGAGAGGAAAACGAGAGAACTTAATGTTTAGTATTTGCTAAGGCTGGTTGTAATGGTACTAGCCTTAGCAATTTTGATGAGGTGTCATAGAATTAAATGAAGAAAGAGAGAGAGTTCAGTACTATGTGTCATACATGGCAATAATTAAAGTACTACATGATACTAATATATGATACATGGCGCAGGAGTACTAAGTGTTATTAATACAGTTTTGCTAGAACTCATCTAGATGAGATATAATTTGGTCTCATTCATCTTTTATAGCCATTGGATGTGATGCTATATAAGATGCGTGTGTGCTGACGTGGGTTGTATTTGTTCTTGTGCAACGAACTGACCACTGCATGTCATGTTTGATAGTCTCAAGTCATTAAAAGCATACAAGCCCCACATCTCTTCTTGGTTGATTCCTCTATTTATGTCAAAAAATAAGAAACAACGTGAGAGTTAATGCACCACGCCTATGTGTTTACTATTTGGTTTTCGTAAGATGACTTAATACTCACCTAGACGGAGGGAGTATTAGATTTGACAGCGGGCGGCGCAGTTCCCAATACGGCTTTAATGCAGACGAGGGAGGGAGTAGCGGTTCCCGATATGTTGAACGGCCAATGCATCCTCCTTCAATTAAGGCATGAGGGAAGTAATGGGAGGAGGTCCGGGAAAAGAGGCTGCACGATGTGAATGCAACGCAGTTTGCCCTCATTGCCCTCATATAAAGGCGCCCCTCCATTCCAATGCATCTACCACATCGTACGCCCCTAAGCATTTGCCTAAGCACCTACACTAAGCGCAAAAGAGCTCACTCCAGACCCATGGCGGCGATGCGCGTGAGCGGCCAGCGGCTGCGCCAGATGGTCCATGATGCCGGCCTGCGGCATGGCGCCGAGGATCGTCTCCAGACGGTGTTGGAGACCGGCTGGTGGATGGCCGCCGTCGACGCCAACTATGACTCTCAGTTGGACCAGATGATCGTTGCCACCAGCAACAAGTTCACCGTCCTCAAGAAGCTCGCGGACGACATCACCGTACTCCTCCAGCCCGCGCGTCCGGGCTCCTCATTACCTGCCACCCTAATCGGCCTCCATGGCCGGAACCTCTTTCAAGCACTGGTGGCCCTGCGACTGCCCGCCGACGCCACGAAGAATGTCCACCTGGAGGTCGCGCTCGCCGCGAGGCGCCTCGCCCTGCAGGAATTCGTCGACCTACACATCCACGTGTATGAGGAAATCGTGTACATAGGTATGTACAAGGCCAGTGAGGACGCTACGATGTTGGCCTTCCTCAACTGGCTGGAAGCCTTGGATGCCTTTGCTGAGAAGCACCTCGACCTCGCCACAAAAGCCGCCGCTCCTTAGCCGCCGGTCGGTGGCCCGGCGCACTAAGTTGAGGAGGAGGAGGTCGTACGTTCATGGATCCATCTTTCTTCTTGCCTTCTATAACCACCACTGCGATCGCATCATCATGGCCTTAATTCTTATTGTGCTGTTGCATTCTCGTTCCAGTCAATACCGACATGTGCGATCCCTTTGCTTAATTATATGCATCACTGTAACTAGTACTCCATCCGTCAATTTATAAGTTGTGCTTACCTTTTCCATCAACTTCGTGCAACGCGCGGGCATCTTGCTAGAAACACTAGAATATGTCTATATAATCCGTATGTGATAGTCCATTTGAAATCTCAAAAAAGACAAATATTTAGGTACGGAGGGAGTAATATATTAGGAGTATATCAAAACAATAGTGATTTCTTTCAAGTTTGTGAACAAATACTACTATTCTACTACTTTGGATCCGTCGCAACGCACGGGCACATTGCTGGTAAAAGGAAAAGTCCTGCCGCGTTTGCGTCGCACCCCCACACACCCGGGAATCGGTAGTACAACACGGCCCATCCGGCACGACACATAGCTTAGGGAAGGCGTGTTGCCTAGCATTTTCACTTTCATGTGGGACCGCCGTTGAGCAAACCGACACCCCACCCGCCGCCGGGTTGGAAAACAGAAACGAGGGGAAGATCTAGCTGTAGCATGGAAGCCAAGAAATTTGGTGTCAGACGGGGCTCGTTGATAGAGTAGGAGCATTCCGTACTAGTACTACTCCTACTAGTACCAAGTTTGTACTCCTAATACTATATTACTACTACTACCACTATACAACTAGTAGGTACGTGCACGGCACAACATCGTAGGAACAAAAAATGGGAAGATCTTGTTCTGGGTGATTTATCTTTTTTCAATCAACGTAGTATGAATAATATGATGTGGGGGGCACCCATGAAGCTTATGTGGCTTGGTTCCATCGCTACAGAAGGTTAGAGAAAAATAAATAGATAATGTGTTTAGAGTGCACTCCACTAAATAGATATACTTTGGATCCATTGCAACGGACCGGCACATCTATATCTATACCCCCTATATAGTGTGTGAAAAACTTTGAAAGTTGGTCGTTGGATGAAGCCAATCCGACGGTACAAAGATGGCAAATCCGAGCACTACTGGCCGTTGGATATCATCCACCAGATTCTGCCACATGTATAATCTAGAAGACTCCATGGTTGAACTTAATTCATGACTAACTTTGCCACAACTAAGCTTAGGCAAAGTTATTAGTTCTTCAAAATGAGAGCCACAAGTTGGCAAGCCTAAGGGAATCTTGCCACATTTTTTGTGTGTATGTCATGTGGGGCCTTAGTGTGGCTTGCCTAAGGTGTGGCTTGAACCAAACACTCACCTAAGTTAATCAAACTTGCCTAACCTTACATTCCACCAGATTTTGCCACATGTTAGAATCCAGAAAGCTCCACATGTAGAAGCATAATGCACAAACCACCAGAATATCATGCGTGCAATGCACGTGTACCTTACTAGTACTAGTTGGTAGTAGTAAGAAACAAATTCCAGTTTTGGCACGAGCTCGTACTGCGGGAGCAGCACAAGGCCTGCCGCAGGAGTTACATTCCCCTCTCGGGGCCCACGGGACCGAACTTCAGTGGCTTAGTGCCCGGCCTATGAGTCAATGACATGCGGACCTTAAATGCGGCTGGCCCACATGTCATTCTCATGGTGGTGGCGTGGTTCACGACTCACTCGTTCGAGATGAACCGGCCGGTGGTGGCGTGGCCGTGGCGAGGGTGCCACAGCTGGGCGTTGGGGCGTTACGAGGCATAGATGGCCACACCGGCGGGTACTACATGTAGTACATAAGTACTCCAGCTGAGGATTGATGACCGGGACGAAATGTGTCGCAGCCGCTGGATGAAAATTCGATGGTGCGGGAGTACAGATCGGAGCACGGCAGTGGAGCAGGCAAACCGCGCCCAATCGGGTGTGTCTATGGTAGAAAGTTGATGGTCGCCGCAGTTCAGCTGGCCCGCATGTCATGCACACAAAGGCAGAGGAGCGGTGGGGCCGAGAGGGATGAGGGGCACGTCGGGGGGATGAGGATCCCCTGACGCGAACAATCCTACCATTCTTTCACTTAAATGTGGGACCCATAAGCGTGGGTCCCACCTGTCAGCGAAGGAAAGGCAGGGCAAGGCAGTGATAGCCACGTCAGAGGATCCATGTGCACGTCGGGGGATGTCGTGCCGTGGGTTGGAGCGGCGTCGTGGGAATCGCGTGTGGGTGTGGCAGTGGTAGAAATAAGAAACGTGATGGTCGCCGTGGTTCAACTTCCATGGACAAGCTGTCATGTCTGCTGACACATGTATATCAAAACTAGAGTGTTTATATTTCAAGCACGTGAACAAGTATTATTCTACTACTTTGGATCCATTGCAACGCACGGGCCAGCACATTGGTAGTAGTAGTGTCCATCTCTATCTCTAGAGGCCTTTCCTCGTTCATCCTTTTCTCTCACAAGATAAACTACTCATACAAATGCATCTTGATGTTCCGTGGAACGCACGAGGATGTTTCCTTGGGGGTCTCTCCAGCGCGGCGTGGCCGTAGTTGCAAGTTGACGCCCCTCGAGATGCCGACGTTGAGGGGCACTCGGATTTCCTCCGATGAGCAGGTAAGATGAGTTTGATCACGTAGTAAATGCATTCTAAAGACTACTTCCGTGTCCATTTACTAATTCTCCCCCTGCCAACTGTTTCACAGGTTAGGCTCGGTGCGAGTGGAGATTGGCTTGCATATGTACGGGAGGGTACCAACATCAATTTGCACAACATTTACAACGGTGACACCGTTCCCGTAGAACCTTTGTCCAACACTGGGATCAGCCATGCAACGGGCCACCGCATGAATTGGTACGATGGAACCACGATGAGATTGAATAAGATAGCACGAACCTTGCACATGGAGGTCAAAGGCGGACCATGCTGTCTGCGGCCGATTTGTTGTCGTACGAGTAGGAAGACGTTGTGCTCCTTTCTAACCGCATCTTCGCGGTGACAAACCAGGGGACTTATTTTGTATGGGACACATCCTACGATATACTCCCTCTCTCCCAGTTTATTTGTTTTGAATCTTTTCGTTTTATAAGTTTCAAAATTCAAATTTAGAGCTCCCCATCACTTGTTGAGATTACAATGTCCATTAAATCGTTGCGTGCATTAGTAAAGAAACAAATCTCGAGTTTGGCACGAGTTCGTGCCGCGGGAGCACCACAAGCCCTGGCACAGGAGTTACATTTCCCTCTCAGGGCCGTCGGGACTGAGCTTCAGCGCCTTACTACACCTACCTTTGAGTCAATAACATGTGGACCCGATAGGTGACTGGTCCACATGTAATGCTCCCGTAGGCAGAGGGGCAGTGGGGCCAAGAGGGGTGAGCCGCAGGTCGGGGGACGTGTGGTTTCATGGGTTCGAGCGGCGTCGTGGGAATCGCGGGTGGCTGTGGTAGAAACTTGATGCTCGCCACATTTTAGGTGGCCCACATGTCATGCACACAAAGGCAGAGGGGCTGTGCGGCCGAGAGGGGTGAGGCGCACGTCAGGGGGCGTGGTGCCGTGGGTTGGAGGGGCGTCGTGGGAATCGCGAGATAAAACGTGATGGTCGCCGTAGTTGAACTTCCATGGACAAGCTGTCATGTCTACGGACACATGCATTGCATACCGATCACTGGAAGGAGTAGCAGAGAAAGCTATATATGCGGATAAATAGTTCCTTATAGTTAAGCGGACCCACACTACTACTCTGTTCCAAAGACATGCACACCATCGAAATAGTCCATCTATATAAATATACATCGAGAGGGAATATTTTTTTTAAAAGAGAGGAAATAGTTCATCCATCCATAATGCCCTCCTGCTGGTGCAGCCTTTTCTTCTTCTTCTTCTTCTTCTTCTTCTTCTTCTTCTTCTTCTTCTTCTTCTTCTTCTTGTTCACATTCTCTGTGGGAGACGGCTTCGCAACAAGCTCTTTGGACCTTGCAGCTATCTCGAAACTCACACGGGCATCGAGGGCAGCATATTTTATCCGCTCGTACATCAAGGGATAATTCTCCCATCCAGACGACCTTAGTGCCACCGTCTCGTCACCCTTCTGAAGATTTGTACCGAGCACAAAATTTGCTACGTCGAATAGGGATGGTGTCTGTTTATCACCATCTTCCATAGGAATTTTGATTCTGGTTTGTAGGTCAGTGATGCTTTTCAAATCAAGGTTGTACGGCTCCAGCTTCTGTTTGTCCCCTTCGATGGCTACCCCACAGAAGTATACGTCCTCCCGAGACAAGAAATCGTGAAGCTCACCTGGTATGGAGGGCGAGTGTATGATGTGGTACACCAAAACATCATCTTTGAGGCACAGCTGAAGGACGGCGGCGCGCTGGATCTTCCCAGGGGCACGCTCCGTGTACTCTGTGTCGAGACCGATGACCCTCGTCTCTACCTTCTCGAGGGAGTTGGTACATTGTTGATCCACTGCCGAACAACCCTTGGGTGGACGGTGACGGTGGCAACTATGCGCATCGAGCCTTCGACGAGGACATGTTGGAAGCTAAAAACCTGCATCTCGATCTCTTTCGCCATTTGGAACCACTGGAACGGAGGGCTATGGTTTGGAGAATTAGGATTAGATGGCTAGTCTAACTGAAGTAGTAGATGATTATTTAAAGAGGTTAAAACAATGTGAACGCAGTGGGGTTTGGATGCAAATGAAGACGAAGGGGAGGTGAAGAAGCCGAGGAGAATCGGTTCCTGATGGAGAAGTAAATGGGAGAAGTGGCGTGTAGGCAATTGATTAGATGGCTAGGTAGACTAAACGAAAAGGCTATGCGGGTAGACTGATGAGTCGTACCTGTTCGTGTACGTGCCCATCCTTCCTGATAGGTGGGACCTATGCAAACAGATAAAAAATGTGTCGTAGTTTTTTTTGAGCACGTGAGTGGGAGACACAACATTCTCTGGTTAAGGAATACTCCCTCCGTTTAGGTGAGTATAAGTCACCTTATGAAAATTAGGTTTTCCCAAAACCTTTAGGCATGGAGCATTAGCTTCCTGCTCGATCCCCTCCCAGCCTCGTTAGCCAGCGTTCTCTTCCTCTGCTACCGCGTTCTACCTTTCCATTTTTCCTCTTCTCAAGTGTGGAACGATCTGCATGCCGTCCTTGATGCACCAGAACGACCACTGCATGCATTGCGGCAGGGCGTTGATTGGGCATGCACGAGAATTTGGTTCTGCTCGCAATATGGATGATACCTGAACGATGAAGTGAACAGGCATGCTAGCACGCGAGACCTATTTCCGCTATACAATACTGGAGTACTCATGTTCCTACTAGTAGTAGTAGTAGTACAACTGTGGTACACTTGATGGTCAAAATACTATTCATCCGGTCCTCACAGTGAAGTGACAACACCCTGCGCCTGACACTAGTCCAGGCGGCGTGTTCGGGTTACCAAAGTCAGCCCCACCCTGTGCACTGTGCAGTCTATCACCGCCACTGTACAGCACATTGGCGCCTCGCCTCGTCTCCCTCTCCGCTCCCATAGCACCACTCCATCTCCATCTCTTTCTCCGTCTCCGTCTCCATCTCCATCTCACTGTGCCCCCGTGTACCGTCGCCTCACTCGCCTCCCCCAGTACCACTATTCCCTCGCTAGCCGCTCCAGCACCGACATCCTTCTCCCCCGTAAATCAAGCCCCCTTCCAAACTCCACCATGGCCGAACGCGAACCGCACAGCATCCATATGAGCCGTGATTGGAGCAATATCCCCAGTGACATCCTCGACCTCTGTTGTTCGTGTATGGATATGTTGAGCGCCCTGCGACTGGCTGCATGCTCGAGGGACATGCACACGGCCATCGTCGAAGCGAGGCCTAAGCTTTTCAAGACACCCTGCTTGCTGCTATCTGGTCTTGCGAGATTGTCTCACCATGATACGGAGGCGTGCATGATGCCCCTCGACTTCAATCCGATCTCCATTAGCCGAAACTTCTTTGCAGGTATGTAGTGGGTCGCCGTACATCATTTCCCTCGACATCGATCCGATCACCATCGCCCGAAACTTCTTGGCAGGTATGTACTAGGTCGGCATGAACTCCCACTGGATGGCTGCCTTCAGAGAAGACGGTAAAAAGTTGGTGCTCGTGAACTTCCAGACCTCCCATGAGATTATCCTTCCTCCATTGGATTATATATAGTATTACCATCGCGGTCCAAGTCATCTAGATTACTACGTCAGTTGGACGGACCTTGTTTTGCAGAAGATTGTAATCTGCCAAGTGCCCACACAACATGCGAATTATGCAGACTTCAAGCTAATTGCCTTGTTCGACCGCGGACTCGCCTATCTTTACGCCGGTGCCTTCTTTAGCTGGAGACAACTCGGCTCGCAGTGGATCATCGTCAAAGCTGATACACACTTCTGTGATGCTATTGAACACAATGGCATCATCTACGCGATCGACAAAGCAGATGGCACCACGTATTGCTGGGACGGCGCGTGTAAGTTGTTTCCGTCTCATGTTAATGATGACGCCATGACACTGTTTGAACTTTTTGTGATGATTGGCATATCCCTGTTTGAGCAGAATTTGAGTAGAACTATGGCAATGTATTAGAGACGCCATAAATCAGCTATATTTGGAATGAGTTAATTCATGCGATTGTGACCATGTCATTACAACCAATTTGTACCCTGAATAATCAAACGGCTAGGAATATATGGATATTATCCTTATTTTACAGTAATCTATATACTACTACTAAATATGAGTGTGTATCAATGGCCATGTTAGTTTCCTCATTTTCATGATGTAGAAACATGCACCACACTGTTGGTTTCATCTAACCATACATTAGGAAAGTAAATGTGCATATGGAGAACTCTATATTTGGAAGTAGTGAAATCCTGCAATGCTTACCATGTGTACATACCTATATTCGCCCTTCAGCAATCAATGGCTAGAATAATATCCTCACAAAAATTTTGCCCACAGAACACGAGTATATAACAATGCATGGTCTGTTAGTTACCTTGAAGAATTTGTTTGTGAGGACAGAATATGATTACTCCCTCCGTTCACAAATATTTGTCTTTCTAGAGATTTTAACAAGTGACTACATACGGAGCAAAATAAGTGAATCTACACTCTAAAATATGTCTACATACATCCGTATGTTGTGTCTATTTGAAATGCCTAGAAAGACAAATATTTGGGAACGGAGGGAGTACATAACATGCATGACATGGTAGTTTCCTGTGAAGAATCGATTGCAAGATAACATGAGTATAACCATGCATGGCACTTCTATATTTTCGAACCTAGTATACATTTCCCTGTATTTTCCTCCCAGTTCCAACAGGGGCATATCAATGCTGTTTCTTGCATTATCCTACTCATACTCTGAACAATGCTGATCTTACATTAACAATGCCTGTCCTTTTTGATATGATGCAGTGTCCCTACAGTTACTGCCCTTTGTAATCGCACCACCTTTGCCAAAAAAGGGAAGCACAACTGGTTCCTCGCTCGATCAGACGACGGCAAAAGACTGATGATCATTCGGACACATGAGCCGGGAAAGTTATATTGCAAAAACCCCACTGTATATAAGCACCGTGTAATACGTGAGTATCCGGACAGTCGCTGTTACGTCTATGAGCAGGATACCAGCTTGTTGGGGCCTTTAGGATTTTTTAGTTAGAGGCGGGTAAACAGCCTTGGTTCACACTCTCTGTTTCTCGGACTCAATTATCCGATTAACCAGGAGATCACCGTTGGCAAGGAACTTGATGGCAGAGAGGCTCTGTTTGCTATGGAAAACTGTGTCTACACGGCGAGCCCTAGGAGTTCGGGAGCAAACTCCCCTAATTGTCAACGATACAACCTGCAGCCATAAGAAGGTGAGAATGACAAAGGCATCCCGATTAACTTTGATCCTTGGATGTCTCAATTACGACAGGTAGTGATGTGGTTCAAGCCTTCAGGTTGATAGGTAATTGGGCTGTTGCATCGAAAGGGTGGAGTACTGGTGTCTCCAGATCACTGGTCGCTGAAGCAGGGCTGCAAATTATGATGGTGTTGGATCATCTCTTCGAATGACTTTGTTGTCTTTGCTGCTGGTTCTGGATGGGTAGTTCTTTCTTTTGTTATGCATATTCCTTGTCATTTGGTCATCCTTGTTTATGTCACTCTTACTATGTAATAGTTGCTTCTGTTTAGAATGTCATTCTCGTCTGGATCACGAGAGTCTGAGCGCTGCAGATGGGTGCGTTTTGGTGGTGTAGCAAGACTTCTTATGAACTATCATGTCTTGCTGTTTATGTCAGTAGTAGTCACTAGTCAGTGTTTGAATGTTGTATATATCGTTGTTTCGAACTGTTTATTGTCTCGAACTACTGGTGGGCTAAATGAGGGCATCACCATTCTCCAGTGTTCAGAGTATATCTCCTTTTTTCAAGTTATATAATTTGAGCTCAGTGTCTTTTCGATGATGTACACTTGTTTGGGCCAGTGAGGTGTCGTTGAATATGGGCCGAGTAGTAACGCAATGCCAAACAGGTCAATTATGACTCTCAGGCCGGGCTCTCAAAAGATCCTGAAAAAAAGGTCGGGCTCTCCAAAAATGAAAGAATAAGGACTCTTAGGTTGACATGTGGGCGCCACCGGTGTTTTCATGCGCTTGCGCGCCAAGAGCATATTGGCGCGTGCTCGAAATTCATGCTACCTTTTCATCCCCAATCTCCCGCCCCTCCCCCACCTTTGGAATCTCGATTCCTACTCCAGTTCCCCCAAATCCCCCTCCTGTACTCCCTGTACTCAAGCGCACTATCATGTCGCCGGTCAACGCGGATCTCCGAGCCGGAGATCCTGAGGTCCGTCCTGCCTTCGGTCGCTGCGTGCTGTCGCTCAACAGTGGCATGGCGGCGCTTGACGACCAGTTTGCCGGCAAAGTGCTGATGGTAATCATCAACGGCGACCGGCCTCCCGTCTCGCCGGACGACCTTGTCAAAGCTCTTGGCATTGCGCACGGCATCCAAATAAGTGACTTGCTCGTCGAAGTCTGTCTGCCACCGGCTGATTTCTTCGTCAGGTTCCGAACAACATTCGACTGCAGTCGTGTGTTCGAATTTTCCCGGCGTTTGTTCTGCGATGTTGCGCTGGTGAGCTTTGATTGGTGGCACCCAGGATGGGGCTCGGTGCCCTCTGAGCTTGAGTTTTTAACAAAGCTTACCTTCCACGGCATGCCTCGACGTGCTTGGAACACCGAGTGATTGGTGTTGAGATACCGGTGCAGGAACCGGGGTTGTACTATTCGTCGCCACCAAGGCCGCCGCGGACCACATTAGGGATGTACCTATATCGAGTGTTCGTGCATGTCGAAGAAGTGGTCAATCCATCAATCGAAGTCCTGCCGCCGCCGCTGGTGCCAGGGTCCGTCGACGACGTCCATTACAGGAGTCAACGTCAGACTTTCCCCGTGCTGCTCGGAACAATGGATGGCACAGGGCCTACTCCATCGCGCGGCGGAGGCCACTGCTTCTTTGGGAGAAGAGGCAGGGATGCCTGCCTGGATGTGCTCTAATTTGAGGTAACAACTGAATCTTGTCAGATACTAGTTAAATCCGAGCTATGGGTGTGAAGCACTGATATGCCAGTACATTTGATTGTGACCTGTTCTAATTTTGTACCTGAACTTTTTTTTAGAAAGGGTTGTACGTCAACTTAATGTGCTAGCAGAACTTATTGTGTTGTCTGTCTGTTTTCTTTGCACAACATTCAAGATATTTCCCCGACATTGATAAAGACGATGAACCGTTATGTACGACTTCGTTGGTTTCAACATAGCCCTTCCCGTAGCGATCCACTGCTTCCATCCTGATTGTGCCGCCTGCGTGAAATTTTTGTATGCAAGTTCAGTGTGCTATGATGTTCTATATGATTGTGTCAACTATATAAGTTTTTACTAAGCATCAGCAATGCATATGGCTGAAAGATGTATTTACGAGCATCGACCGATGGGTCTCTCTCTCTCTCTCTCTCTCTCTCTCTGTCTCTCACACACACGCACACACACGCGCACACGCACAAGTGGGACCCGTTGAATTATTTATTTGCTCATGACAGCTTTTAATTAGGTTCCACTGGACAGTTACTATGCACCAAACACGTAATTAGTTTGAAAAATATATTATTTTTGGAATTTGAAAATTTTAATTTCATCATTTGTTGCGCGCGCAATATTTCATTGGATTTTAACGTAATACAACTTTATTTTGAAATTATATTTAACCTGACTAGAAATTTCGGATAAAAATATTTCGGATCCCATCAAAATGTGGGATTTTTTTTGAATTCTGTTTTGAGCGGTTGTTTGAAATTATTAATCATTGTCCTAGCTAGAAGTTGGGGTGTACTTTTAACAAACTGTAAATGGGTTGTAGTAAATTCCATTAGAATTAAAAAATGGGATGTACATTCTTACAAATCGCAAATGGGCTATATGTTCTCTGCCAAATCCGAGCTGTGGGCCTACTAAGTTGACGCGTACCAAGGGCTTTGTCAACTTAGTCAATATAAACGATTCTAGCTGCAGTGATCGTACGATGTCCATCCAACGGCCGTAGTGCTTCTTCAACCTCTGGTCTTCTTGCTCCAGCCACCCAAAGCAGCGCTGGTCCTGTCGCGTGCTCCTGCCTCCCGTGGACGGTTGTGATGCTGCGGAGGCCTCACCGCCCCGTACTACTCCCACCGCTGGCCAGGCCATCCCTCTACTCACTCACACCCCCTGTTATTCTGCGGCGACGACAGCCTCACACCACAGCCGAACCAGTGAACCCTTGTACTCCTCTCTGCGAGGGCTTCCACTGTCGCGTCTTCCCCGGCTCCGCGTCGTCCCCTTCCTAGGCATCACCGTCGTCCAGACCACCGCCCTGGTGCTCTCGGCGCGGCGTGGTCAACATGGTCAACGACCGACTTCCATCGGAAGAGTACTGTACATGGAGAGGCTGACAGCTGGGTCCAGGCGGCCGCAAGGAAGTGCCTCCTTATTACGCGCAAAATAATTATTCCTCCACCTGACAGCAGGGACCCACCGGAAGGGCCACCTTATTTCGCGAAAAAAACGTTTCCCCCTGACTCCTGGGACCCATCGGACGGGCCAGCGTATTTCGCGAAAAAACGTTCCCCCCGCTGTCAGCTCGGACCCACTGGAAGTGCCTCCTTATTACGCACAAGAAAATGAATACTCCCCCTGCTAGCTGGGACCCACCATGGTGGGAGGCTGACTTGTGGGTCTACTAAGTTGACTGGGACGGGGGACTTTGTCAACTTTAGTCAATATGAACGATTCTAGCTCCAGTGACCGTACGATGTCCATCCAACGGCCGTGGTGCTTCTTCAACCTCTGGTCTTCTTGCTCCAGCCGCCCAAAGCAGTGCCGGTCGTGCCGCATGCTCCTGCCTCCCGTGGCCGGCTGTGCTGCCGCAGAGGCCTCACCGCCCCTACTATTCCCACCGCCGGCCAGGCCCTGCGGCGACGGCAGCCTCACACCGCAGCCGAACCAGTGAACCGTTGTACTCCTCTCCGCGAGGGCTTCCACTGTCGCGTCTTCCCCGGCTCCGCGTCGTCCCCTTCCTAGGCCTCGCCGTCGTCCAGACCACCGCCCTGGTGCTCTCGGCGCGGCGTGGTCAACATGGTCAACGACCGACTTCCATCGGAAGAGTACTGTACGTGGAGAGGCTGACAGCTGGGTCCAGGCGGCCGCAAGGAAGTGCCTCCTTATTACGCGCAAAATAATTATTCCTCCACCTGACAGCAGGGACCCACCGGACGGGCCACCTTATTCCGCGAAAAAAACGTTTCCCCCTGACTCCTGGGACCCATCGGACGGGCCAGCGTATTTCACGAAAAAAAACGTTCCCCCCGCTGTCAGCTCGGACCCACTAGAAGTGCCTCCTTATTACGCACAAAAAAATGAATACTCCCCCTGCTAGCTGGGACCCACCATGGTGGGAGGCTGACTTGTGGGTCTACTAAGTTGACTGGGACGGGGGCCTTTGTCAACTTTAGTCAATATGAACGATTCTAGCTCCAGTGACCGTACGATGTCCATCCAACGGCCGTAGTGCTTCTTCAACCTCTGGTCTTCTTGCTCCAGCCGCCCAAAGCAGTGCCGGTCGTGCCGCATGCTCCTGCCTCCCGTGGCCGCCTGTGCTGCCGCGGAGGCCTCACCGCCCCCTACTATTCCCACTGCTGGCCAGGCCCTGCGGCGACGGCAGCCTCACACCGCAGCCGAACCAGTGAACCCTTGTACTCCTCTCCGCGTGGGCTTCCACTACCGCGTCTGCCCTGGTTCCGCGTCATCCCCTTCCAAGGCCTCGCCGTTGTCCACCGCCGTGGTGCTCTCCGCGCGGCGTGGTCAACGTGGTCAAGGAACGACTTCCATCGGAAGAGTACTGTACGTGGAGAGGCTGACAGCTGGGTCCACGGCCACAGCCCAGTTTTTTTTGTGATTTGCCAAGTCGCTTTGTCAGGCCTGTTGGGCTGCAAATCTTTCAAGACGAGGAGAGCTTTCATTCGGCTGATCGAGAAAATGGCCCATCAGTAATGAGAAATGGGCTGTACATTTTTAAAACACATCAAACCGGCAATTAGTTTCAAATATCTTTTTTTCATTTCGAGATTTTAAATTACATTAATTTTTATGCGTGGAGAATTTGTTGGATTTTATATTGATATACATTCATTTTTAAAATCAGTTTGAATGTGAGTCAAAATTTCGGGATTAAAAACAGTTCGGACCGCACCTAAATATGCAAAATTTCGTATAATTTTTTAACCGTGGCCACAATATGGGCTGTAATGCTAACAAAAAGAATATGGGCTCCAAAAAAACCTTAATAATTAGCAAATGGGCTGTAAATTATTAGAAATATTGGCAGATGGGATGTATGCTGTTTTTACACAGATTTGAGGCTTTCCTAAAAAAAAGGTTGACGCACAAGCAGTGACTGTTGGATGGCCATCCAACGGCCGTCGTGCTTCTTCAATCTCTGCTCTTCCTGCTCCAGCCGCTCAAACAAGCGCCGGCGGGACTGCCTGCTCCCTCCTCCCCGCGGCCGGCTCTGCTACCGCGCAGGCCTCACCGCCCCATCGTAGTCCCATTGTTGGCCTAGCCATCCCTCTACTCACCCACACCTGCTGTTATTCTTCGGCAACGGCAGACGAACCAGTAAACCCTCGTACAGTCGTACTCCCCTCCGCGTGGGAAACAACTGCCGAGTCTTCCCTGCCTCCGTGTCGTTCCCTTCCTAGGCCTCGCCGTTGTCCACCGCCCTGGTGCTCTCGGCGCGGCCTGGTCAACGTGGTCAACGACCGACATGCATCTGAAGTGGACTGTACGTGGAGAGGCCGACAACTTGGTCCACGGCTGCACGCAAGGAAATGCCTCCTTATTATGCGCAAAATAATGATTCCTCCACCTGACATCATGGACCCACCGAAAGGGCCTCTGTATTTCGCGAAAAAAACGTTACCGCCGCTGACAGCTCGGACCCACCAGCTATATCTTCGCACACAAGGAAGTGCCTCCTTATTACGCACAAAAAAGAATACTCCCCCTGATAGCTGGGACCCACCATGGTGGGAGGCTGACTTGTGGGCCTACTAAGTTGACTGGGATGGGGGCCTTTGTCAACTTTAGTCAATGTGAACGATTCTAGCTCCAGTGACCGTACGATGTCCATCCAACGGCCGTAGTGCTTCTTCAACCTCTGGTCTTCTTGCTCTAGCCGCCCAAAGCAGCGCCGGTCGTGCCGCATGCTCTTGCCTCCCGTGGCCGGCTGTGCTGCCGCGGAGGCCTCACCGCCCCTACTATTCCTACCGCTGGCCAGGCCCTGCGGCGACGGCAGCCTCACAACGCAGCCGAACCAGTGAACCCTTGAACTCCTCTCCGCGCGGGCTTCCACTGCCGCGTCTTCCCCGGCTCCCCGTCGTCCCCTTCCTAGGCCTCGCCATGGTCCACCGCCCTGGTGCCCTCAGCACGGCGTGGTCAACGTGGTCAAGGAACGACTTCCATCGGACGTGGACTGTACGTGGAGAGGCTGACAGCTGGGTCCACGGCCGCAGCAAGGAAGTGCCTCCTTATTACGCGGAAAATAATGATTCCTCCACCTGACAGCTGGGACCCACCGGACGGGCCACTATATTTCGCGAAAAAAATGTTTCCCCCTGACTGCTGGGACCCACCAGCTACATCTTTGCACGCAAGGAAGTGCGTCCGGGCAAAAAAAAACGATTCGCCCCCCTGACTGCTGGGACCCACCAGCTACATCTTCGCAGGCAAGGAAGTGCCTGACAGTCGGGACCCACCTCGTCGAAGCGTACGTAGCATTGTCATTCTGGTCGTGAACGTGTACGTACATATATACTGGTGGATGTAGAGGCACGCATGTGTCGTAGTAGAGGCGCGCACGTATCATGTACACGTACGTACAGCGGCCAGTGTGCAAGAAAGAAAATACGGCCATGTACGTACATACGGACAGGGTCTCGAACGCCTACTCGCGCATACATACGGCCAGGGCTCGTGTACATGGCTGGGTCGGAACGGAGAAACAACGTCGTCGCCGTGTTCATGGGGAGCCAACCAGCTGGGTAGGAACGGAATGCGTCGTCGTGTTCATCGGGAGGGCTTGGACGGAACAACCAATGGAAACGAGGCCTAGCGTACTGCAGAACGGAGGAAACGGCCTTGTGTTCGACCGGCCATGTTTGAAACGGGATCCTGTTCATCGGGAGGGGTCTGGCGTACCGTAAAACAGAGAAAACGGACCTCCTACGGTCGAAACGGGGGTCCTATTGATCGGGAGGGGTGTGGCGTACCGCAAAACGAAGGAAACGGACTTGTGTTGGAGCGCTACAGTTGAAACGGGGGTCCTGTTCATCGGGAGGGGTGTGGCGTACCGCAAAACGGGACTCCACGGGATACTGTTCATCTCCACCGTCGACCCCCTCCAGCCTCCACGGGCTACTGTTCTTCCACCGTCGACCTCCTCCAGCCTCCACCTGCGACTGTTCATCCACGGGCTCCTGTTCATCAAGCCTCCACCACGCGCTACTCCACCGGCTACTGTTCAACCAGCCCTCTCCACGGGCTCCTATTCAACCACCCCTCCACGGGCTACTGTTCATCCAGCCCTCCACCGTCTACTATTCATTCTGCCCTCCACGGGGTGGTCCTGTTCATCCTGCCCTCCACGGGGTCCTGTTCATCCAGCCCCAACCGGCTCGATCGATCGGGGTCCTGTTCATCCAGAGGCAACACCACGGGGTCCTGTTCATCCACCCCCACCGGAAACTGTTCATCCAAACCCCCCAGCAACGCTCACTGTTCATCCAGAGGCAGCATCGATCGGCTTCAATTAGCAGCAGTACCGAAGGAATCGCTCAATCGGGTTCAGTTAACAGCCATCGATCGATCGCTCGGGTTCAGTAACGCGTAGCCTGCAGTGCAATCGCTCGGGTTCAGTTAGAGCCCAACGCCTCACTCGGGTTCAGTTAGAGCCAACGTCTCGCACACACGCGCGTACGTGTAGGAGAGAAACGCGCATCGCTCGGCCCCGACCTCCCACCGTAACCGGGAACTCCTCGAAATTTTCCTCGCCCTCGCTTCTACCACGGTTTTTTCCGTCATGGACGGCCCAAAGAACGTCATGCAGCTACGTCTCCGGCCCGCCCAGGACGAAAAGCCCATTTTCTGTCATGATTTTTTGTCATAGAAGTAGGAGCCCACCACATCTATGATGATACCGGGTTTTGTCACAATTATCATCATAGAAGTGTCATATGTATGTCAGAAAAAAAATTCGTTTGGCCCAAAATGTCACGGATGTGTCTTTTTTTTGTAGTGTTGGTTTGTGCCCAAGGTTGCCCCATCAAAGCATTGGGTAGCCAAAATTTTGGTTGAGGTATTGGTTGCCCATGATTTGGCCGACATTGGCAAGAAAAATGAACTAGAGTTGGCTAGAGTTCATTGGCATGCCAAAGAAATGGCAACCATCCAAACAAAGACCAATCTTTGGGTCATGACCAAAATTTTGGTTGAGGTATTGGTTGCCCATGATTTGGCCGACATTGGCAAGAAAAATGAACTAGAGTTGGCTAGAGTTCATTGGCATGCCAAAAAAATGGCAACCATCCAAACAAAGACCAATCTTTGGGTCATGACCAAAATTTTGGTAAGGTGCACTTTGGCCACAATCCAAACACACCCCAACACCCGGCTCGTCGAGGATGCACGGGGCACCGCGACGCGTCCGCGGAGTGGTGTAGCGCGGCCAACTGCATCCTCTGGACCTGAGACCATGCCGGGTCGTCTTGCTTTTTCAATGACATGCGGGGATCGCATGTGAGCAAAGGGCATCTCCAACGTTGCCACGACCGCAACTGACTACCCTGGCACACCAAAACCCTCGTCCCTCGCGCCGTCGCGCGGTGCGTTCCCAGCCGGCGCCAGCTGCCCGCATTCATGCCGTCCGTTCATATGTCGTCGTTAAGAGGCTCGGTGCCCGAGGAACCAACTCCGGTGACTTAATGACGCACCCGGACGCTTGGCCTCACCGGAATGTGCTACTTAAAGCGGCAACGCCCAGCTAACCTCCACACCATAGCGCATCGTCCTCCTACCTGGCACCACATCCGCCATGACCGCAAGTGCGAACGCTCTGCGGGAGAGCTTGTCTTCGGGGATGAAGCTCGAGGTCGCCGCCCTCGCTCAAGTCCCCTCTCGCGATGTAATAGCGGCGTAGCCGGACGCGGACGCGATCGCACAAGCGGTGGCCACGCTGCCGGCCGAAGTCGGGAGCACCATCAGCCACGCGTCCTACTTGCCGCCGTCCAACGTCCAGCACCGCCGAGGTCGGGGACTCCGTCGAGGATGCGTAGGGCATGGGAGGCGGCAGGGCATGGTGTGCCAACTGGCCGGTCCGTATCCCGTGTTCTACTCTTCCTCGCCGGAGACCGCACCTTCACTTCACGGGTCTTGAACCCCGCCCCCGTACATAGAGATCATAGATGGAGGACGTCGGTCGCCGCCGTAGAATAGGTTTAGGGTCGGGTTTCTTTGATTTTTCTGTCCTATAAAAGTTCGAAATGTAATGAAAATCTGCCGTGTTTGCATTAATCTCGGCCGGTGTATATGAACTTTCACAATAATATACATATTGTAGGAGTACTAGGAAGATGCCCGTGCGTTGCACGGAAGATCAAGATCTTGTGGGAGAAAAGGATGAACGAGGGAAAGCCTTATCTGCAAATGTGGAGAGGAGTGCGGGTAAATTGTCATAGTTTCCTTCCTATCCGTTAGATATAGATCGGACGGCCTATATTGCAGGATGACAGGCCCACCATCATCACCAACTCTGCTTTTTATTGAACTGAGAAAAATCTAACATGCGAAGTAAAATAAACACATAGGGTCTATACATACACAAATTATCTTAGGCACTCCAATAGTACGTCCACTACACATTCACGCATTTCACATATTTCTACATCTACGGGAACCTACGAAAGGGTTAACGTAAATTGCCTCTCTCTCGCCGCCCCTGATTTTCATGGTGGTGGGCCCCTCCCTGCCCCCAATCTACAATCAACAGCTCACACATTTCACATTACGTTAATTACGTAACTGGGATTACGTAGGTGTAGCATTACTCGTCCTAAAAAACCCAACTAAGCCAACCTCCCAGCATATCGCGCGGGAAAAGACCCGGCCACGCCGTTTTGGTCGGGATTACCGGATTACTAGTAGTAGTATCGATGGATCGCGCGAAGTAACAAATTTTTTTTTGAGGGGGCGAAGCACCTAGTTTAAAAGGAAAAAAGGCGGTACACTCACAACACTCCTATCGCGGTCGCATTGCACCCCACACACGTTCGGTCCTGCACACGGCTCACGCAAACGGAACGCGCTTCGGCTTGCCTCTTCACTGACACGTGGGACTGCACTTGGAGAAACCGACCATGCGCCAAACTCCCCCCGCCCACCGCGCGAAAATCCTCCCCCC
>NC_057802.1:427669802-427688627 GCF_018294505.1 Triticum aestivum | reverse complement strand
CCCTGTCCCCCTCCACTCCATTCGCTCTGCCAATGCCGCCCTCCCCGCCGCGCCGATAGTCGGCGTAGAGGTTCGGCGATCCTCTCGCTCCCACAGTACGCTCTTGTAGACTGCCGTCCTCTAGCCGCGCCGCCACCTCTGGCTACGTTCTTGTGGAGGCGCACGGCGGTCAGCGCTGCCACCGCTGGTGACGTTCGTGTGGAGACGCACGGCTGTCAGCTTCTCCCACGGTACGCGCATTCTAGACTGAGGCCCCGTTCATGTCGGTGTAGCGCTGAATGTTAGCTGATAGACGCTGTTAATCTCACTGTTTGCCGAAGTAGTTTACTGTCAGTATGCTCTGCTTAAGAAGCTTCCTTGCCCTGTTCTGCACTCAATCTGCTTAGCTGAGATGGCATGCCAAGGCCGATTAGTTGCTAAAATATCCTGCCATATATTTATTGTGACGTAGATTGCCATGGTCTAGTAGCCAATCTGTTAGGTGAAATAGCTCTACACCGTTTTATACTCGATCTTTGTTGCTGCGATGGCCTTCGATAGTTCGATGGCTGTGTGTTCGGCCTCATTGACTGCTGAAACAGCCTACCATAATTTGGCACTCAAATCTGTTTGGTGAATTAGCTTTACATATATTTCGTTACTTAGATCTGCTCGTCCAAATATCTTGCCATAGCTTTAGACATCGATATAGGTATTTTTTTCTGGACTTCATAAAAAAGCATATATGTTTTTCCTGTAATATCTAGTAGAAGAACTAATTTGTATGTCTAACAGATGGACAGGACTTGGATAACTTCTGCTCGAAGATTCTCCGCTGCATATGTCGAGGGGGTTGAAAACTTCATGAACTTTATCAGAGCTGAGTACGGTGGTCCGAAATCAGATGTGCTCTGCCCGTGTAGCAATTGTATGAATTCAGTTACAAGACCCCAGTCAACTGTGCAAAATCATCTACACTTGTATGGGATGTCAGTCACATATACTAGGTGGGTACATCATGGTGAAGCTGTGAACGTCAATGTTATTGACTACGTGGAAGCAAAAGATCACCATCTTGATCTGCCTGATGCTCAGGTGGAAGAGGAGGAGGAGGTGGTGGTGGCGGAGCCAGTGAGTTTGACCAACATTGAAAAAATGCTACGAAATGCTCGTGCATTCCGTGAACTTTCACCTGCAGAAGAAAAACGGTGGGCCCACATGTTGGAACAATGCAACGTTGCTGTCACCCCAGGAAATAAGCTGTCAGTATTCTCAGCTATGGTCACCTTTCTTCAGGTGAAGACATCTGAGCGGATGACCAACAAATCATTCGATGCGATGTTGGCTGCTTTCCGTGAATCTTTCCCACATGCGTCTGAGCTGCCACACACTTACAGTAAAATGAAGAATTTCCTTCGTGCAGTTGGAATTGGATATGATATGATCCATGTTTGTAAGAATAATTGTGTTCTGTTCTGGAAGGATTATGCCAACTTAAGTGAATGCCCGAAATGCAAATCATCAAGATGGAAAGATGGCGATGCTATGAAGAGGATTCCTCATAATGTTCTGAGACATTTTCCAATTATACCAAGATTGCAGAGGTTGTTTCATGATGCCGAAACAAGAGAGGATGTACTGTGCCATTCTAGGAACCAGGAGTACAGAGATCAGAATGTAATGAGCCATCCATCTCATGGTAGTGAGTGGAAAAGCTTCAATGATAAACACAAAGAGTTTGCTGCTAACCCGAGACACATTAGACTTGGCTTAGCTTCAGATGGATTTAACCCATTTGGCCACCAGAGCGCCACATATAGCATGTGGCCAGTGCTTGTTATCCCTTACAACATGCCTCCAAATGTCTGCACCAAAGAATCAAACTACATGATGGCCTTGCTCATCCCAGGTCCAAAAAGTCCTGGAAAGGATTTTGATTTGTTCATGGAGCCTCTTGTGGAGGAACTTCAACATCTATGGAAGGGTGTTCTCACTCGAGACCTATATAGCAGCCCACTAGCTGATTTCTTTCTACGTGCTGTTATAATTTGGTGCATCCATGATTATCCGGCTTTGGGCACTATGTCAGGGCGAACGACACATGGTTACAATGCATGTGTTCGCTGTGACAGGAATCCGCTGTCATACGCAATACTTAGCAAGATCTGTTACATTGGACACCGTTGTTTCCTTGCCAAGGACAAGCCGCATCCTAGAAAATACCGAGGACATGTGTTCAATGCAAAGCATGAAAACAGTGATGCTCCAAAGAGGCTCACCGCCGATGAGTTGCAAGTGGAATTAGAGAAGGTCAGCCATATTACACTAGGAAACCATCTTGGTAATGGTAGCGGGAAAAGGAAGCATGGCAGGGTAGAAGAGAGATTATTGTTTACCCGCAGGTCCACTTCGTGGGACTTGGAGTATTGGAAAGATTTGGATCTGCAGCATAATCTTGATGTGATGCACATCGAGAAAAATATATGTGACAGCATTATCAGCACACTTCTTAATATTGAAGGCAAGACGAAAGATACCTTAAAATCTAGGATTGATTTGACACACTTGGGTATCAGAAAGGATTTGCAGGTGCAAGATGAAGGTAAACCACGGGATATGGCACCAGCTGATGTACGTCTTGGACAAGGTAAAAAGAAAAGAATTCTGCGAGGTCCTGTCACGTGTGAGATTCCCACATGGATTTGCTTCAAACCCTGAAAGGAGAGTCAGTGCAGATGGAAACAAGGTACAAGGGTTGAAAACTCATGACTGCCACGTCCTACTTCAAAGGGTTTTACCTGTTATCCTTAGAGGATTGGGCTGCCCTGACTTATACACAGCAGTTGCAGAGTTGGGAGAATTCTTCAGGGAACTCTGCAGTAGGAATATCAGGATAGATGCTTTGGAGCGTCTTAGAGATAAGATACCAACTATCCTATGCTACCTTGAGAAGATATATCCTCCAGCCTTCTTTGATGTGATGGTGCATTTGGCTGTTCATCTACCTGATGAGGCACTACTTAGAGGTCCAATACAGTATGGCTGGATGTACCCTATTGAAAGGCAGCTAGGCACTTTCAAGGGCTATGTTAGGAACAGAGCTAGACCCGAGGGTTCCATTGCAGAGGCCTACATTGCTACAGAAGCGTTGACATTCTGCTCAAAATACATTGAAACAGGTGATCAGCTTAGCAAAGAGGTGGGTGAAGACAATCCCGGGCTCAATGTTTTCGATTATTCTATTCGAGTTACAGGGAAGAGTCGACAAGAGGACGAACCTAAAGATTTGGACAAAATGGTTTGGTATGTGTTGAATAACTGTCCTGAGATACTACCTTATATCAAGTAAGTGCAGTACTGCAACTTATACATCGTAATCTACTAAACTTGTAGCACATTCTTATATATTTAGATGTTTGACGCGATCACTATGTTGTGCAGCATCTACAAAGAGGAGTTACTGCCGCAAAATCCAAGAAACATTGACAAACTGGTTATGGCAGGATTTGCGAAATGGTTCAAGAACCATGTAAGCTTTTGAAGTGCACTGTCAGTTTTTTAAATATATTGAGTACATAAGATGATCAGCTTGTCTATTTTCTAACCATAGGTTAAGAAGATGCGGGAGGATGGGCAGGCAGTTGATGATGCCCTTTACTCACTAGCAATGGGTCCTGATACTCGGGTAAGACATTATGAATCTTGCGTTGTTGGAGATGTGCGCTACAACACCCTTGCACGAGACGAAGGCAGGAAGACACAAAACAGTGCCATCATGAGCACGGATACGTATGACAAAGAGACAACTGAAATGTATGCTAACATAACAGACATTGTTTAGTTGCAGTATATCTCCAGTTTCGAGGATCATCGGTGTGTGGTTCTATTGTGCTGTCGTTGGTAACCTGTTTTCCAGGATCGCAAAACCCAGAGCTGATGATTATTTCAAATCCATCAATGTCAAGGCGGCGTACCAGACCAACGAGCCTTTTATTTTGGCAAATCAAGCAACACAGATATTTTTCTTGGAAGACACATTTACACGTAGCGATGACTGGAGAGTATTGCAAAGGTTTGAGCAGAGGAATTCGTTTAATGAAGTTGCACAACAAGATGATGCTTACACTGCTCCTGATGTACAAGATAACACAGATGTTCCTAATATCTTTGAGAACCATCACGTCAATGATGCCGGCGAAAAGATTGCCTGTCGTGCTATGGACATACAAGAGTTGATCAAGAAGAAGCCAACGTTCGAGGACATTGAGGACGAAGAAGAAGATGACACCATGGGGAATTAGGATTCAGACTGATACACATGGCGAAGATGTTGACGCTACTGCTGCGGATGATGATTACATTGCTTTTGTCGTATTTGGCTATCAGAAGACGTTTTTTATCTACTATGTGAAATTGTGTTTGCTATGACAACTGAAACCTGATGAACATGTTGTTTAGTATTTTGCTGTGAGAACATCACTTGTTATGTATGCTGATTTGTGTTTGGTGATTGTATAACAACTAAAACATGATGACATTGTTGTTTAGTTGTACTCATATTTGGCTGTGAAACTTGAATTTGATGACATAGTTTGCTGTTGGACTGCAATTTTCTCGACGTCTTCGAATGAGAACAAAGCTGACCGGACAGGGCCTCTGCTATTTATTTATTTATATGAGCAAAAGGGGATACCCCCTGATTTCCGTTAAAAGAAATCATTAGATGTTCACAACACTACGCCCAGCCAGCTACACAGGTTTCATTCATTACTAGTTTCAGCAAAGTGCTCATGTCGTAGCCACTAAATACATCATGAGTGCTACATACACTTCAAATAAAGAGACAATCATCCTACAGAGCACGTCGATTTTGCCCATTATCTTCACAAGCTCTTTCATCTCCTCATTGCTGTCAAGGCCGTTCAGCAGCTGTTGCTTGGCCATGATCAAAGGAACTGCATCTTTAACCTTCTGCTCTGCATCTTCCTCTTCTGTCGTTCCTTCAGTTACTTGTCCAACACCCCAACCTGTTGGTATTGGGATTCCTCGGCTAACCAAATAATCAGCGTAGTTGCATTCCCCCACATCAGCAACTTCCCAGAAATACAAATCACACGAATCTTCCCTTTTCTGCACGAATCAAATTGGAAGATCATCAACCAAACTATTAAAAAAATCAACAACTGAAAGCAGCAGAACAACACTTAAACATATTATTACCCCATGATTCGGGCATTTGTAGAAGACTCCGCCAGGGTTGCGGATTGTGGTTGAGACGCGATGGATGACTCTGCGTGATTTGCAGCAGTGGCACCACACCAACGGCAGCGGGTTGCGATGAGCAATCGGCTGCGGTGCGCGTGCCGGCGGGGGTGTGATGAGACCCACAGGCGATGGTACGGGTGGCGACTTGGCGCATATCTGGTTGTTGCCTGCTGAAGAGCAGGTGGACGAGCAGCCAGGGGACATGGTTGGTGCGGCCAGAGCTTCTGATGCTAGGCAGAGTAAGTAGAGAAGAGGAGAAGCGAACCTTGGATATGTTAGTTTCATTACTTGCAGAGTAGCATAGCACCATATATAGTCATAGTCTAGGTTTGGATTCGAACCAGCTATAGGAGGGACCTCATTGTTTTGCAAAAAAAATTATTTCTCCACCTGACAGCTGGGACACACCGGCTGTATCTTCGCACGGAAGGAAGTGCCTCCTTGTTTTGCGAAAAAAATTATTCATCCCGTTGACAGCTGGGACCCGTCAGATTTGGTGACTGACTTGTGGGCCTACTAAGCGGACGTGTACGCACGGATTTGTCAACTTAATCAACAAATGATTCTAGCAGCTGGACCGTTGGATGTTAATCCAACAGCCGTGCTCCTTCTTCAACCTCTGTTCTTGCTCCTGTCTCCCGTGGGCGGCACCGCGGCTGTGCTGCCGCACACCCGAACCAGTGAAGTTTCCCACTCCTCTCCATCTGCGACTCCACTTCCCCATCTTCGCCATCTCCGGGTCGTTCTAGTCTGGGTGCGCTCGGCACGGTGTGGTCAACGTGGTCAACAACCGAGAGTCATCGGAAGATGACTGTACGTGAGAGGCTGACAGTGGGGACGCACCACGCCCATGGACGCATGCATGCGACGGAACGCGCCGAGGTCAACGTGGTCAAGGAATGACTTCCATCGGAAGTATATTGTACGTGGAGAGTCTCAGCTGGGTCCACGGCCGCAGCAAGTAAGTGCCTCCTTATTACGCGGAAAATAATGATTCCTCCAACTGACAGCAGGGACCCATAGGACGGGCCACTGTATTTTGCAAATAAAACGTTTGCCGCCTGACTGCTGGGACCCACCTGACGGGCCACCGTATTTCGCAAAAAACGTTCCCCCCGCCGTCAGCTCGGACCCACCGGAAGTGCCTCCTTATTACGCACAAAAAAATGAATACTCCCCCGGCTAGCTGGGACCCACCTTGGTGGGAGGCTGACTTGTGGGCCTACTAAGTTAACGGGGATGAAGGGCTTTGTCAACTTAGTCAATATGAACGATTCTAGCTCATGTGACCGTACGATGTCCATCCAACGGCCGTAGTGCTTCTTCAACCTCTGGTCTTCTTGCTCCGGCCGCCCAAAGCAGCGTCCGTCGTGCCGCATGCTCCTGCCTCCCGTGGCCGCCTGTGCTACCGCGGAGGCCTCACCGCCCCTACTATTCCCACCGCTGGCCAGGCCCTGCGGCGACGGCAGCCTCACACCGCAGTCGAACCAGTGAACCCTCGTACTCCTCTCCGCGCGGGCTTCCACTGCCGCGTCTTCCCCGTCTCCGCGTCGTCCCCTTCCTAGGCCTCGCCGTCGTCCACCGCCGTGGTGCTCTCCGCGCGGCGTGGTCAACGTGGTCAAGGAACGACTTCCATCGGAAGAGTACTCTTCGTGGAGAGGCTGACAGCTGGGTCCATGGCCACAGCCCAGTTTTTTTGTGATTTGGCAAGTAAATCGCTTTGTCACGCTTGTTGGGCTGCAAATCTTTCAAGACGAGGAGAGCTTTCATTCGGCTGGCCGTGAAAATGGCCCATCAGTAATGGCAAATGGGTTGTACATTTTTAAAACACATCAAACCGACAATTAGTTTCAAATATCTTTTTTTTTCATTTCGAGATTTTAAATTACATTAAATTTTATGCGTGGAGAATTTGTTGGATTTTATATTGATATACATTTATTTTTAAAATCAGTTTGAATGTGAGTCGAAATTTCAGGATTAAAAACAGTTCGGACCGCACTGAAATATGCAAAATTTCGTATAATTTTTTAACCGTGGCCACAATATGGGCTGTAATGCTAAAAAAAAGAATATGGGCTCCAAAAAAACCTTAATAATTAGCAAATGGGCTGTAAATTATTAGAAATAATGGCAGATGGGATGCATGCTGTTTTCCACAAATTTGAGGCTTTCCTAAAAAAAGGTTGACGCACAAGCAGTGACTGTTGGATGGCCATCCAACGGTCGTCGTGCTTCCTCACTCTCTGCTCTTCCTGCTACAACCGCTCAAACAAGCGCCGGCGGGACTGCCTGCTCCCTCCTCCCCGCGGCCTGCTCCTGAGGACCACCGGACGAGCCACCGTATTTCACAAAAAAAAGTTTGCCCCTGACTGCTGGGACCCACCAGCTACATCTTCGCACGAAAGGAAGTGCGTCTGGGCAAAAAAAAGATTCGCCCCCCTGACTGCTAGGACCCACCAGCTACATCTTCGCAGGCAAGGAAGTGCCTGACAGTCGGGACCCACCTAGTCGAAGCGTACGTAGCGTTATCATTCTGGTCGCGAACGTGTACGTATATATATACTGGTGGATGTAGAGGCGCGCACGTGCCATAGTAGAGGCGCGTACGTGTCGTAGTAGAGGCGTGCACGTAGCATGTACACGTACGTACAGCGGCCAGGGTGCAAGAAATAAAATACGGCCACGTATGTGTACATACGGGCGGGGTCTCGAACGCCTACTCACGCATACGTACGGCCAGGGCTCGTGTACATGGCTGGGTCGGAACGGAGAAACAGCGTCGTCGTCGTGTTCATGGGAAGGCAACGGAATGCGTCGTGTTCATGGGGAGGCAACGGAATGCGTCGTGTTCATCAGGAGGCAATGGAACGCGTGGGAGCCAACCGGCTGGGTCAGAACGGATTGTGTGGTCGTGTTCATCGGGAGGGCTTGGACGGAACAGGCGATGGAAACGAGGCCTGGCGTACCGCACAACGGAGGAAACGAACCTCCTACGTTCGGAACGGGGTCCTGTTGATCGGGAGGGGTGTGGCGTACCGCAAAACGGTGGAAACGGACCTCCTACGGTCGAAACAGGGGTCCTGTTGATCGGGAGGGATGTTGCGTACCGTAAAACGGATGAAACGGACCACCTACGGTCGAAACGGGGGACCTGTTGATCGGGAGGGGTGTGGCGTACCGCAAAACGGACGAAACGGACCTCCTACGGTCGAAACGGGGGTCCTGTTCATCGGGAGGGGTGTGGCGTACCGCAAGACGGGACTCCACGGGATACTGTTCATCTCCACCGTCGACCTCCTCCAGCCTCCATGGGCTCCTGTTCATCCAGCCTCCACCGCGCGCTACTCCACCGGCTACTGTTCCACCACTCCTCCACGGGCACCCCTCCACCATCTACTGTTCATCCAGCCCTCCACACCACGGGGTCCTGTTCAACCACCCCTCCACGGGCACCCCTCCACCGTCTACTGTTCATCCAGCCCTCCACACCATGGGGTCCTGTTCAACCACCCCACCACCGTCTACTGTTCATCCAGCCCTCCACCACACCACGGGGTCCTGTTCATCTAGAGGCAACGCCACCGCTCACTGTTCATCCAAACCCCCCGCAACGCTCGCTGTTCATCCCAGAGGCAGCATCGATCGGCTTCAGTTAGCAGCAGTAGCGAAGGAATCGCTCGATCGGATTCAGTTAATAGCCATCGATCGATCGCTCGGGTTCAGTAACGCAAAGCCTGCAGTGCAATCGCTCGGGTTCAGTTAGAGCCCAACGCCTCATTCGGGTTCAGTTAGAGCCAACACCTCGCACACACGCGCGTACGTGTACGAGAGAAACGCGCATCGCTCGGCCCCCGACCTCCCACCGTAACCGGGAACTCCCTGAAATTTTCCTCCCCCTTGCTTCTACGATGGTTTTTTCCGTCATGGTCGGCCCAAAGAATGTCATGCAGCTGCGTCTCTGGCCCGCCCAGGACAAAAAGCCCATTTTCTGTCATGATTTTTTGTCATAGAAGTAGGAGCCCACCACATCTATGATGATACCGGGTTTTGTCACAATTATCGTCATAGAAGTGTCATATGTATGACAGAAAAAAAATTCGTTCGGCCCAAAATGTCACAGGTGTGTCTTTTTTTTGTAGTGTTCATAGTTCCTAGGTTCGCCTTGGTCAAGTAACATGACCTCCAGAATAGGATTACCGTACGACTCTGGTGCGGATCTTAGTCTGGTTGACCTACGAGGTTCGATACTAAGTTGATCTGAAGTTTCATGATCAACATCATTAGCTTCCTCACTAATTAGTGTAGGTGTCACAGGAACCGGTTTCTGTGATGAACTACTTTCCAATAAGGGAGCAGGTACAGTTACCTCATCAAGTTCTACTTTCCTCCCACTCATTTCTTTCGAGAGAAACTCCTTCTCTAGAAATGATCCATTTTTAGCAACAAATATCTTGCCTTCAGATATGTGATAGAAGGTGTACCCAACAATTTCCTTTGGGTATCCTATGAAGACACATTTCTCTGATTTGGGTTTGAGCTTATCAGGTTGAAGCTTTTTCACATAAGCATCGCAGCCCCAAACTTTAAGAAACGACAACTTTGGTTTCTTGCCAAACCACAGTTCATAAGGCATCGTCTCAACGGATTTCAATGGTGCCCTATTTAACGTGAATGCAACCATCTCTAAAGCATAACCCCAAAATGATAGTGGTAAATCAGTAAGAGACATCATAGATCGCACCATATCTAGTAAAGTACGATTACGACGTTCGGACACACCATTACGTTGTGGTGTTCCAGGTGGCGTGAGTTGCGAAACTATTCCGCATTGTTTCAAATGTAGGCCAAACTCGTAACTGAAATATTCTCCTCCACGATCAGATCGTAGAAACTTTATTTTCTTGTTACGATGATTTTCCACTTCACTCTGAAATTCTTTGAACCTTTCAAATGTTTCAGACTTATGTTTCATTAAGTAGATATAACCATATCTGCTCAAATCGTCTGTTAAGGTGAGAAAATAACGATACCCGCCGCGAGCCTCAATATTAATCGGACCACATACATCAGTATGTATGATTTCCAATAAATCTGTTGCTCGCTCCATTGTTCCGGAGAACAACATTTTAGTCATCTTGCCCATGAGGCATGGTTCGCAAGTACCAAGTGATTCATAATTAAGTGATTCCAGAATCCATCAGTATGGATTTTCTTCATGCGCTTTACACCAATATGACCCAAACGGCAGTGCCACAAATAAGTTGCACTATCATTATCAACTCTGCATCTTTTGGCTTTAACATTATGAATATGTGTATCACTACTATCGAGATTCAGCACAAATAGACGACTCTTCAAGGGTGCATGACCATAAAATATATTACTCATATAAATAGAACAACCATTATTCTCAGATTTAAATGAATAACCGTCTCGCATCAAACAAGATCCAGATATAATGTTCATGCTTAACGCTGGCACCAAATAACAATTATTCAGGTTTAGAACTAATCCCAAAGGTAGATGTAGAGGTAGCGTGCCGACGGCGATCACATCGACTTTGGAACCATTTCCCACGCGCATTGTCACCTCGTCCTTAGCCAGTCTTCGCTTAATCCGTAGTCCCTGTTTTGAGTTGCAAACATTAGCAACAGAACCAGTTTCAAATACCCAGGTGCTACTGCGAGCTCTAGTATGGTACACATCAATAACATGTATATCACATATACCTTTGTTCACCTTTCCATCCTTCTTATCCGCCAAATACTTGGGGCAGTTCCGCTTCCAGTGACCAGTCTGTTTGCAGTAGAAGCACTCAGTCTCAGGCTTAGGTCCAGACTTAGGTTTCTTCTCTTGAGCAGCAACTTGTTTGTTGTTCTTCTTGAAGTTCCCCTTCTTCTTCCCTTTACCCTTTTTCTTGAAACTGGTGGTCTTGTTAACCATCAACACTTGATGCTCCTTTTTGATTTCTACCTCCGCAGCCTTTAGCATTGCGAAGAGCTCAGGAATTGTCTTATCCATCCCTTGCATATTATAGTTCATCACGAAGCTCTTGTAGCTTGGGGGCAGTGATTGAAGAATTCTATCAATAACACTATCATCCGGAAGATTAACTCCCACTTGAATCAAGTGATTGTTATACCCAGTCATTTTGAGTATATGTTCATTGACAGAACTATTCTCCTCCATCTTGCAGCTATAGAACTTATTGGAGACTTCATATCTCTCAATCCGGGCATTTGCTTGAAATATTAACTTCAACTCCTGGAACATCTCATATGCTCCATGATGTTCAAAACGTCGTTGAAGTCCCGGTTCTAAGCCGTAACGCATGGCACACTGAACTATCGAGTAGTCATCAGCTTTGCTCTGCCAGACGTTCTTAACATCATCAGTTGCATCTGCAGCAGGCCTGGCACCCAGCGGTGCTTCTAGGACGTAATTCTTCTGTGCAGAAATGAGGATAATCCTCAAGTTATGGACCCAGTCCGTGTAGTTGCTACCATCATCTTTCAACTTTGCTTTCTCAAGGAACGCATTAAAATTCAACGGAACAATAGCACAGGTCATCTATCTACAACAACATAGAGAAGCAAAATACTATCAGGTACTAAGTTCATGATAAATTTAAGTTCAATTAATCATATTACTTAGGAACTCCCACTTAGATAGACATCCCTCTAATCATCTAAGTGATCACGTGATCCATATCAACTAAACCATAACCGATCATCATGTGAGATGGAGTAGTTTTCAATGGTGAACATCACTATGTTGATCATATCTACTATATGATTCATGCTCGACCTTTCGGTCTCAGTGTTCCGTGGCCATATCTGCATATGCTAGGCTCGTCAAGTTTAACCTGAGTATTCTGTGTGTGCAAAACTGTCTTACACCCATTCTAGATGAACGTTGAGCTTATCACACCCGATCATCATGCGGTGTCTCGGCACGACGAACTTTGGCAATGGTGCATACTCAGGGAGAACACTTTTACCTTGAAATTTAGTGAGAGATCATCTTATAATGCTACCATCAAAGAAAGCACAATAAGATGCATAAAGGATGAACATCACATGCAATCAATATAAGTGATATGATATGGCCATCATCATCTTGTGCCTTTGATCTCCATCTCCAAAGCACCGTCATGATCACCATCGTCACCGGCGCGACATCTTGATCTCCATCGTAGCATCGTTGTCGTCTCGCCAACTATTGCTTCTTACGACTATCGCTACCGCTTAGTGATAAAGTAAAGCAATTACAGGGTGATTGCATTGCATACAATAAAGCAACAACCATATGGCTCCTGCCAGTTGCCGATAACCCCGTTACAAAACATGATCATCTCATACAATAAATATAGCATCAAGCCTTGACCATATCACATCACAACATGCCCTGCAAAAACAAGTTAGACGTCCTCTACTTTGTTGTTGCAAGTTTTACGTGGCTACTACGGGCTGAGCAAGAACCATTCTTACCTACGCATCAAAACCACAACGATATTTAGTCAAGTTAGTGATGTTTTAACCTTCACAAGGACTAGGCGTAGCCACACTTGGTTCAACTAAAGCTGGAGAAACTGACACCCGCCAGTTGTCGGATCACGGGTTCTGGCAAAACCCTTAAGGTTCGAACACTGGGGTGCGCGCGAAGATTTCCTCCCTACCGATCCACGCCCTAGCTCTCTAAGATCTCACGGACGAACTCGACAAACTCACAACACAAAGACACGAGATTTATACGGGTTCGGGCCACCGATGTGGTGTAATACCCTACTCCAATGTGGTGGTGGTGGATTGCCTCTTGGGCTGATGATGAACAGTACAAGGGGAAGAACAGCCTCCTGACGTTGAGGTGTTCTTGTGCTCTGCGAGCTTGTGTGGGTGAGGATTCGATGCCTTCTACTGTGGTGGCTAGTTCTACTTATATAGGCCCTGGTCCTCTCCCCCAATATTGAGCGGGAAGGGAGCCAGCAGCGGCCAATTTGAAAGGGGACAGCTAGTACAGCTTATCCTGACAAAAGCGGTCTTCACCTGCAAAAGGCTCTGGTGGTGACGCCGTGTTGGGCTCCATGGTGACCTCCGTCTTGCCGTCTGGCTGGTCTTGGTCTCGTTGCACCGATATGGAAACCTTTGCTTGATGCCTCGGTACTCCGCGCCTGCGCTTGCCCCCTTGGCACCAAAGAGGAAACAAGGACGCTGCGCGCGCTGGCGCCCGCTTGGTCTCGATCGTCATGGCTCACGTCACGAGGACCTCACGAGGTTTGCCTTGCCTTGATCTCTCTGCCCCTCGTGAGCCTGTCTGGCAAGGCCGCTCCTGAGGAGGTCTTGGGTCGTCCGCCTCGCGAGGCTTGGCCCCTCGCGAGGGTCTTGAATGCCTTGTTGACGAAGATGGGCCGTGCGGGCCTGCTAGCTCAGCCACGCCGTGGGCCGCAGGCAGGCAAGTCTGGAGACCCCCATTCCTAGTACACCGACAGTAGCCCTCGGGTCCAAGGCGCACTCGGGCTTCGCTTCGAGGCGAAGCCAAAGGTCAAGCATGGAGCGCCGCGGGCCCCAAAAGCCTGCGGCCTCGGTTGACGCGTGGGGGTTGATTGGGCGTGGGCGTCTCCGCTTCCCCACACTACCTCGGCAACTGCCCGACTTGACAAGTCCCTGCGACATGCAAGGAAAACCATCATTACCAGTGATCGTGGGGGGCGTTGGTTGGCCTTCTCCTGCTTTAAATGAGGGAGGGGACGGAGCCCCCGTCGCCCATTACTTCCCGTTCCGCCTGCTTCCTCCTCCTCTGCTTCACTACTAGCGGCAACTTCAATGGCGCCGATCCGAAGGTTCTCAGCTGAGGAGAAGGGAAAGGTTGCCCTCGACACGCCAGCGCTGCTTCCGCCAAAGAAGAGGTCGGTCCATCATCGCGACGCCGCGGCGATGCAGGTGGTGACGAGGCCTGGTGCGAGCGGCCTCCTCCTGGGTATCCACTGCCCTTGTACGCCCTAGCCGGGGGCTCGGGAGGAAGGAGCAACGAGCGCCAGCGCAGGCGTCGTGGCCCAGGCCGACGCGCCACGACGACTAGCGCCGTCGCTCCTAGAGTCCACGCCGCGGACTCCTCGCGTGAGCTTGTGCTGTGGGCGGCGATGCCCCCAAGCTCCTGGATCCGCTTCCCGCGCTTCTTCTCCGACATGATGCCGTCGAGGGGGCCTCTCGAGCTCTGGTTGCAGCATGTCGGCTGTGACGCTCCGGCGACCGGAGCAGAGGTCGAAGCAGTCTCCACCGGCAAGATCTTCATGACCCGTGGCTGGGGCGAGGTCGCGCGGGTTTGTCGTGCGGAATGCGCCCTCGTGATCCACTTCGAGTACGACGGCGCCTCCACGCTATTCTTCAAGGTCTTCAACGCAGAGGGTCGCCCCTTGGAGTGTTGCCTCAGGGGGGAGCGGCAGAGTGAGGCGCGCCCCGCTCGTGGCCGCTCCAGCAGCAATGATTCTTGGGAGTCCAGCGGCTCTCCCGAGCTCTATGAGACTCCGGAGACAAGCGACGACAGCTACGTGCCTCCGAGCTCTCGCCGCGCTCGGGGCTAGGCCGCAACGTCCGGCCGCCGCCGTCGCTGATCTGGATGAGGTTGGCGCCGGCCTCCCGTGGCCCACTGTTGATGATAGCGTCGGTTGTGGGCATATGTAGATAGAATTCTCCTAGGTTCTCGTCTTTTGTTTCCTGCGAGGAATCAAGAAGTACCCCGTGGGGACGTGTAAAAAGTCTGCAATGTATTTTTGTTGATATTATCCCGATTATGGAAGTATTGTGAGCACAAGTCCTGTTTTAGGCTCGGTCTTCCCTTTCCAATCTCGCGACAGCTTGTCGCTCTACGCTGACAGGTCCCGGTCCCCAGGCAAGCTTCAGCCGTCGCTGGTATGCCAGGTCGCGTGCCGTGGTCAAGGCCAGGAGGTGAGCGGCCCGAGGTCCAGTAAGAGCCCCTGAGGCGCGATGCTTAGGAGGTCCCCTTTAGCGCTCAAGCAGCCATGGTAAGATAAGAAAGGGAGGCAACGTCACCGCAACAGGGCTACAGGAGCGTGTTCTTTAGGCTCCAATGATTAGTCGATCTGAGCTCGTGACTTATCTTTGGCGGTCCGGGCTCGATTCCTCGCGATGCGCCAGGCCCGTGCGCAATCATCCGCAGCGTAGCTAGGTCGGGCCCATACGAGTCTCCCCCTTTCCCATGCTCTCCTTTGTGCCCTACGTCCTCAGGTCCCGGCCCTCGATCGAGCTCAGCCGCCGCTGGTATGCCAAGTCGTGTGCTGTGGTCAAGGCCAGGGGGTGATGGCTAGAGAGCCAATACGAGCTCCTGAGTCGCGATGCTCAGGAGCCCCCTTTGAACGTGCAAGCGGATTACACGGAAGAGGTGGGAGCTCGTGATGCCGCCTGGTGTTATCCTCGTGAGATTCCTGTGAGCCAGCACAAGGAAGAACATGGTCTGCCGTCTTGGTTGCCAGCCTGCCGCTAGTTGCTCCGAGAGGGAGTGAAGGCACTGAGGGCCTGGTGAGGTGACGCGCGAGGCGGGCCGCAAGCCAGAGCTCGACTGCTCAGGTTTTTCGACGTGGCAGGGACGGACCCGTGCACCAGCGCCGTGCGGTCGTGAGGAGGCCCCGTGGGAGGCAACAATCGAGCACGTGATAATCATAGGTAGGCTAAGCATGGAGAGCAACAGGCTTAAGTAAATGCATGGGAGATACATGCCACTGGGTCAGGCCCGAGCGGCTTGGCGATGATGCAGCCCGAGGGGCGCCCCCAACAAGGTAAGCTAAAGACATAAAAAAGGGGATACATGCCACAGGGACAGACCCACGCGGCCTGGGAATGATGCAGCCCGAGGGGCGCTCCCAGCTACATGAACTTGGAAAATGTCACCTGGTTCTGTTGACGAAGGAGAGTTGGGGCAGCTGAAGGTACGCAGCGAAGGAAATGCTCCTCACGAGCCACCGGGGCCCTGAGCCTCAGGAGGCTCCGGGGGCCCAGGTGGTTCCTTGAGGACCGTCCGGCATGGTGCCTGGCCTCCTGAGCCGCCAGGATGCGCCGAAAGTTGCGCTGGTAGGCGGACGACACACTCGGCAGGCCGAAGGGCATGCGAACGTAGCTGTGCGGTGGGCCCTCGCAGCGTCCCACGCGCGAAGGCCAAAAAAGCTCCTGAGAAGCGGCCCTGTTGAGCCCTGGGACGTCGACGTAGACACGCAGCCCGGCATCCTCGCCTGGATGGGAAGCTGCGCCTCGTGAGCGGCGGTTGGCGCGCATGGCCCTTGCGTCTTGCAATTCCTGGGCGGTCTTGGTGATGAACTCCTGAACGGTGGGTGATCCTTGCCCCGTGCCCTTCTGAGGGAAACAGGCCGCGAAGCACGTCTCCAAGTGGTGCCCAAGTGCCTCCCTTGTGATGTGGGCAAGGTCTGAGGCCTTCCAGAAGAAAGCCCCCGAGCCCTGCCCAAGAAGGGCGCCGAGCGCGTCTTCCTATGCGATGGAGGGAGGCGCCCCTGGAGTGGGCGCTGATCCTGACGAGGCTCCGGCTGTGACGCCACCCTCCTGAGGTCCTGCACGGCGCATCTGCTTCTTCTTCTTGGGGATGGCCTTAGGAAGGCCCTCGCCCTTGCTGTCGGGGTCGTCGATTGCCGCAACTTGGAAGGCACGCTCGAGGGAGCACACCGCATCCCTTTCTTCACATGGGACCATGATGATTGTCCGGATTCTACCTCAACAGGGTCTTCATTGTCCGGAGTATCGTCTTCTCTGCGAGGACCATCTGAGCGGGCGTGTGGCCTCGAGCTTGGGGAGGACCGCATTTACTTCACGAGCAAACTGCTTGAAGATACATTGCGAGGCTGGGGACTGGGCTCCTCCTAAGATGCAAGCGATAGCACGCGGCTCCTCGAAGCCCCCAGCCCCCTCATCTTGATGGTGGTCGTCATTCCTTCTTGGCAGTGGCGGCAGCGGAGGGAGCCCAGCATTTCCCTGAGGACGATCCTCACGAGGCTGATCCCTCAAGGCGCCCTCGTGAGGCTGATCCTGCCAGCGGTCGTCACAAGGCCAGTCGCGCCACTCCTGGCACGGGCCACGGTCGTCCCAGCGTCCGCTACCACGTCCTCCTCCTTGGCCGTAGCCCCGGTCGCCGCGCTCGGAGCATCGACCGAAGCATCCTTCGCGAATGGCTCTGAGCTCCTGACAGTCACTGGTGTTGTGGGTATTCAAGTTGTGGAAGGCGCAGAACGGGCGGCTACTCTTGGATGACTCCGGCTGGTCCCTGCCGCGCTTGGTGTCTAGTTCCGCTGCGAGCACGACTGCTCCCTTGCGCTTCACGTCCTTGGCCTTGGCTTTCTTCTCTTCTGGGTCAGCAGCTGGGAGCTCGAGGAGGGAGAGGCGCCCCTCCTCAGCTCTTGCGCACTTGGTCGCCAGGTTGAACAGCTCCTGGGACATGCACAGCTCCTCCTGGATAGCGAGTTCTTCCTTCATCTTGACATCGCGGACGCCATCAGAAAACGCAGAGATGATGGCCTCGTCCGTCACCTTGGGGATCTTGAGGCGGACGTTGTTGAAGCGCTGGATGTACTTCTGGAGGGTCTCTCCCGGTTGCTGCCTGACATGGCACAGGCCACCCGCAGCCAGCTGGCGGTCGCGAGTGCCCTGGAAGTTGGCGACGAAGCGGTTGCGCATCTCGTCCGAGGAGGAGATCGACCCGGTGGCATGTTCAAGAGCCAGGAGCGGGCGCCATCCTTGAGAGCCATGGGAAAACAGTTTGCCATGACTTTCTCGTCGCCGTTGGCCGCTTCGATGCTCAGCTCGTAGAGCTGCAGGAACTCCGCGGGGTCGGGGGTGCCGTCGTAGCGAGGAGGCAGATCCGGCTTGAACTTGCCCGGCCAGGCGAAGCTACGCGGCTCGGGGGTGAAAGCGCGGCAGTGGGCTCTGGTCACCGGGGCCCGCCTTGGAGGCGGAGCTTGGTCTTGATGGGGTCCGCGCCCTACCGCTATAGGTGGCGGGCGGTCTTGTCGCAGCAGTCGGTCCTGGCGCGGTGGTGCGAGGAGCGGCGGAGGGACTTCTTGACAGCTTCTCTCTTCACGCGCAGGCGCTGGACGCGGTGGGTCGCGTCATGGATGTCACAGCCCCAGATCAGCCCTTGTTTAACTTTTGCTTGTTCCTCATGTCATCATGTTTAATTTTGAAAGAAACTTGAAATGGGGATTGCCTAAACCCTAGCATTAAAGGAATTCACTAGGTTCAACCAAAATATTTCCAGTAAATCCAAATGGCTTTCAAAAATGTTCATCATTCTTGGAAAATGCTGGAAACAGTAACCAGAGGTGATGCACATCTTTCCATGTCATATTTGGGCTCTGGATTAAATCATACTCTATTTGCATTTGGGCATTTAAATGCTATTAAATATTTTAAATGCTCAAATAATCATAAACTAAAATGTTTACTGTAGGATATATTCCCAACAGTGATCATGAGTAGTTTCATGATTTTTGGAAGTGTCTAAGTATTTTTAATAAAGCCCTAAAGACTACAGAATATTAGAAAAACAAAAACAAATTAGAAA
>NC_057802.1:427662140-427669792 GCF_018294505.1 Triticum aestivum | reverse complement strand
TGTCACAGCCCCAGATCAGCCCTTGTTTGACTTTTGCTTGTTCCTCATGTCATCATGTTTAATTTTGAAAGAAACTTGAAATGGGGATTGCCTAAACCCTAGCATTAAAGGAATTCACTAGGTTCAACCAAAATATTTCCAGTAAATCCAAATGGCTTTCAAAAATGTTCATCATTCTTGGAAAATGCTGGAAACAGTAACCAGAGGTGATGCACATCTTTCCATGTCATATTTGGGCTCTGGATTAAATCATACTCTATTTGCATTTGGGCATTTAAATGCTATTAAATATTTTAAATGCTCAAATAATCATAAACTAAAATGTTTACTGTAGGATATATTCCCAACAGTGATCATGAGTAGTTTCATGATTTTTGGAAGTGTCTAAGTATTTTTAATAAAGCCCTAAAGACTACAGAATATTAGAAAAACAAAAACAAATTAGAAAACAGAAGAGGGAGAGAAAGTTACCTGGACCTACCTACTGTGCAGCCCACCTGGCCGGCCCAGCTGGCGGCCCAGCCCACCAGGCGCTCTCCTGTCGCCTTCCTCCTCGCGCCAGTAGGCGAGGGCGCGTGCCCGACGCGCGCAGCTACACGCCGCGGCCACCTCCTCCCTCCCTGCCTGCCTGGCTCCGCCTCGACGCGTCTGGACGATGCCACGCGACCCCCAGAGCCGTCCGGCTCTCTCTCGCTCTCCCCCTCCTCTGTTCTTCCCGCCCGAACGCCTCCGTCGCCGCCGCTCGCCACCACCGCGGACACCGCCATCCCGGCGACGCCCTGAGATGCCCAAGAGCTCCGCCTAGTATCCCTCTTCCTACTCGTCGAGCTGTGCAACGCCGGACGCCCCGAGTGCCTCCACGTCGTCGTCTTCAACCTCCCAACGCCGGAGATCCCTCTCGCCGCCCCGCTCGCTCCGGTGCTTCCCCGGGCACGCCGAGGCCACCTCTGCACTCGCCGTGAGCTCCTCTACCGATTCCCCTTTCTCCCATGCCCATTAGCTCAGCGTAGCCTTCGTTTCCGTCGAGACCGAGACCTCACCGGCGCCGGACTTGACGCCGTCGTCGTTTTGGTTCGCCTCCGTTTAAACCGAGCACGTAGCCATGCTCAGTGCACCCCCAGGAGGCCATAGCACCCCTCCGCACCCCCTGTCATGCTCCCTAACGCCGCCCCCGTGCTAACCCGAACTCCGGCGGCCGCAAAAGAGCTCGCCGCCGTTGACTCCGTCCACCCCCACTCGAACCACGGCCACCCACAGATGCGCCTCGCTTCCCTCTTTCAAACGCGCCCTTCCGCGCGTCAAACGGTGGCCTGTAGGCGAAACCCGAGTCACTCCAGTGCGCCTCCGCCGCGTTTTAGTCGCCGCCGGCGTAACCCCGGCGAGGGTGACGTGGCAGATTAGTTAGGGCTAATGACGCACTTAGTCAACACCTAGTGACACTGACAGCAGGGCCCCACTGACTAATTAAACATAGATTAGTTTCTATTTAGTTTTAACTAATCACAGTGGCCCCACGCGTCAGCGTTGACCATGCTGACGTGGCCATTGAGTGGGTCCACATGTCAGTGACCCTAACTAGCACCGTGACACTGACCAGTGGGACCCCACTGGTCAGGTTTGACCCTGGCCAGCCCGTTGACTCGCTGACGCAGTGATGACGTCAGGCTGACGCAGTATTACATTTTCTGGATTTATTTTTAATCAGGAAATTCCAGAAAATAGTATAAACTTCTAAAAATCATATAAAATCAACCGTAGCTCAGAATGAAATAATTTATATATGAAAAATGATCAGAAAAATGCAATCTATCCATCTGTATCATTTCCATGCATGTCAAACTAAGTTATACCTGCTGTATAGGTGAAAACATGATAATGCACTATTTGAATTCATAGTTTGAATTTGAATTTGAACCTTGAGTTCAAATCAACCCAAACCTTTCTGTTGCTAGTTACATTAGGCCAAATCACGTCATATTGCCATGTCATGATCATGCATCATATTGTGCATTGCATTGATTGTGTTCTTCTTTGTTTGCCGATGATTGTCCCCTCTCGATAGCCGTGATTCCGAGGATGAGTTCGATGACACCGATGAAGAACTATAATATCTTCAGAAGTGCCAGGCAAGCAAAACCCCCTTGTTCATTCCGATACAATCCCATTCTCTCGCTCCTGCTCTCTTCTACTGCATTAGGACAATCGATTCAACTGTTACATGCTGCGGTAGTTGAACCCCTTTTCCTCTGCATGACCTGTCATTGCCACAGTAAATAGATGAAACCCACTAGCATGAGTAGGAGTTGTTTGAGCCCTGATGTGCCTACTCATTCATGCTTGTTTGTCATGCCTGCTACTGCTTAGAGTTGAGTCGGGTCTGATTCGTCGGGGATGAATTGGAATGGTGATGAACATGTCCTACTGTGTGTGAGCTAAGTGTGTGAACACGATTTGGTAAAGGTAGCGGTGAGAGGCCATGTAGGAGTACATGGTGGGTTGCCTCATTGAAGCCGTCCTCAGGAACTGAGTTCTGTGTTTGTGATCCATGATACAGTTACTACCACGCATTGGGCCCGAAACCAATGGACCCTCTCGGCTTCTTAATCACCCTTGTCCTCTGTCCAGGAGTTGCAAGTAGTTTCTGGTGTTTGTAGTATGCTGGAGGCCGTGGACAGCGCTGACCGAGGGGTGGGCTGTGATGCGGTAGGCACGTGGCACGGTGTACCGGGCGCCCGTTTGGTGTCTCGGGAACCCTGCACACATCGTTCGGGGCCGTATGTGGAAACCTCGGCCGGACTCCCTGCGGATGGAACCTGAATAGGCGATAAACCTTGACTAGAGACTTGAGTGTTTAGGTAGGCTGTGGCCGACACCCACGTTGGGCTTCCGCTTGAAGGTTGCCGAGTACATGTCGTGTAAACGACGGTAAGTGGTGAGAGCGTGTGTGTCGAAGTACACCCCTGCAGGGTTAATATGATCTATTCGAATAGCCATGTCTGCGGAAATGGACTTCTGGGTTGCCTATAACAGTTCATAGACAAGTGAAAGTGGATACCCTAAAATGCGCAAGATAAGCGTGAGTGCTATGGATGGCGTTCTCGTAGGGAGACGGGAGCGGGTCCATAGTGGAGTATTGATATGGTGAATATGTGGACTCGTGTGCGCCACCTCAAAAGAGTTCCTTGCAGTCATAGTTAGGATAGCCACCGAGTCAAAGCTGGCTTGCTGCAGTTAAACTCCACCACCCCCTTTGTTGATACCGATGCATATGTAGATAGTTCTGATGTAAGTCTTGCTGGGTACATTTGTACTCACGTTTGCTTATTTTATGTTTTGCAGAGAGACGTCAGTCTCGCTAGTAGTTCCGTGTGGACTTCGACGTTTAGCTTGATACCTCAGCTACGATCTTGTGCCCTCGGCAGGATCTGGTAGATAGTCAGGCTTCTCGGCCTTTTTCATTTGTAGATGTCTGTACTCAGACATGTTAAGCTTCCGCATGTGTTTTGACTTGTATGCTCTGAATGTTGGGTCATGAGACCCATGTTTGTAATATCTGGCTCTTCGGAGCCTAATGAATAAATACTCTGAGTCGTAGAGTCTTGTTGTGATGCCATGTTGTATTTGCACATATCGAGCATATTGTGTGTATGATTGAAATGCTTGGTATGTGTGGGATCCGACAATCTAGTTGTCTATCCTTAGCAGCCTCTCTTATGGGGAAATGTAGTCTAGTGCCTCCTTGAGCCACAGTAGTCCGCTACAGCCCGGTTCACCGGAGTCCTGCTAGCCCAGCACTACTGCTCCGGAACACTTGACTGGCCGGCATGTGATTTACTTCGCTCCTGTGTCCGTCCCTTCGGGGAAATGTCACGCGGTGACATCCGGAGTCCTGCCTAGCCTGCTACAGCCCGGGTTTCCGGAGTCCTGTTAGCCCAGTGCTACAGCCCGGATTCACACGTTGCTGACCGACATGCTCGATGTTGATTCATGTATGCCTGTCCCCATACGTTAGTGCCGCTTTGGGTTCACGACTAGCCATGTCGGCCCGGGTTCTCTGTCATGTGGATGCTAGCGACATTGTCATATACGCGAGCCAAAAGGCGCAAACGGTCCCGGGCCATGGTAAGGCGACACCCGTGGGAGTATCGTGCGTGAGGCCGCAAAGTGATATGAGGTGTTACAGGCTAGATCGGTGTGACTTGGAATCGGGGTCCCGACAGTGTTGGTATCAGAGCCTGACTGCCTGTAGGATTACCAAGCCAAACTGGTCGAAGTTGTGTCTAGAAATGCTTTAGTTATATAAGGGAATTGATTGTGGGAGGGAACGTAAGGCTCTTTTTACTCCTTTACCTTATGCCCTTCTGATCTGAGTCACCCTCTTCTCTTCTATGGGGATTAAGAACTAGGATTCTCATCTTTCTATCAGGATCACGTGTTACTAATCCGTAGACTCGTAGGATTGATGGATTTAAGCCTTAGTTCAGTTCCTACTACTTCCGTATGTTGACCATTGATCCCGGAAGTTTATATTGTGATGTTGAGTGGTTATGCCACCATTTTGTAGGATGCCTCAAATCCTTTGAGCATTTTCAGTCGTTATGCTATCCGAGTCATCCCAGGCTTCTAAATAATCTGATGCATTTGCAAATCCCTTCTTTCCGTTCTCGATGTTCCTTTGGGCCAGATTAACCACACTAATCGTTGAGTTGAGGTACTCTATTGCCTCGACATATATGTTGGAGTTATTATTATGACCCTAGGTGTCTTAGAGGACCACTTAGTAATCTAGCAATGCTTACATCCCCAATGTGATGATTCTGGCCAATATTCTCGAAAGCATCCCGTGATGCCATTTAGTTAGTAGGCATTCTATTCCTGGGTTCTTAAACCCAAGATTCACTCTACTTACCTCGTGTAGCTAGTGTTTGCTCGTTCCTTTAGGTTATTAGTAACCTTGCATTAGTCCTCGAGGTCCGTGGTATTTCCTTCTTCCAAATACCATGAACCATTATGGCAGAAGTTCTTTTAACCAAAAGATCACAACCAGGGCGCTCGTGAGGAGTACTCCATTCATATTGTGACTCTGCCAGTCCTTCCTCCTCTGCATGGGTTATCCGGAAGACATATGTTGAATTTGTTCGACATACTAATCCATGCATCCACAACTCAGAAAAACATATGTTCCTTTGGGTTGTCCCTCTCTAGTTATTTTTTGGCCCTCATCTATCAATTGATAGTCGGGAGTAATTGTGCATTTGTGTTATCGATGCCTATTATTCTTGGGGTCTGTCAAGCCATTCTAATCCGGAATGACTAAGAGAAACAAACTCCAGTACCTCGTCCATCTCTGGGATTGGGTCAAAGTAGTTGTATTCCGCAGATCAAATGCCTAACCAGCTTTTGTTCTGTTCTACCTTGGAGTATTACCCCCTTTATGTCAGAATTGTCATGAGAATTGCACCACCTCTTTTGAATTCTTGATTAAGTGATACTCCTCGCCATCATCGTTCATTCCTCGGTCCCCGTGTTATTATAACCGGAATACCGACAAGTGAATTGTGATGTGTGGAATCTATACTCCTAGCAACTCCGTTGCTTGGTAGTTATGGACAATACTCTCATCCTTAGTATGCCGGTTATTGAATCGTCATCCTAAGATTTATCGTGCGACCTAGTCCATTTTCCCTGGTCCACTCCTCGATTAATGAGATAGGATTGTGTCAATCCATCACTCTCTTGGTCATATCGTCTTGCCCTGAAAAGCAAGATTGTTCTCGAGCTTAGCAACATATCGGTGGTTCGTGATGTTCCGAATATCTTCTCGGATGTATTACCAGGTTGTCACCTGACCGCTATGTTGAGTTCGTGATCATGTTGGTTTTCCTCCAAACCACCCATTCTCCAAGAACCTGTGTTGGATACCCCTGAGCTAGTTGGTCAAGCTAAACAACAACTTGGAGAGTTGGAAGATAAAAACTTGTCTAACTTAGTTCATTTCCAAAGGGATATCTTGTGTTGTGTGTTGCAGAAAGATGATTTCTTCATCGATTGGTCCTCGTGATCAATTAATGGACCTATCAGCTTAACCAAACTTTGATTTGGGTATGGGCTATCATCAAATCAAATCAGAACCAATGATGTTCGTGATGTTGTCTTACTCGTGGTTGATTCCTCGAGCATACACCATTACATCTTTTGGTCTGACCAATGCTATCACCGTGTTCACTTAATTGTGGAATTCCATCTATATGGAAGCCTAGATGGTTTGTTGTTGAGCCCATCGACAACATCCTTATCTCCTCCATGATTTGGTTGAACATCTAAGTTAGCGTTGGAAACTTTTGAAAGCATCTTCCTCGTGTTGGCTCATGAAGTTTATGTTTTGATGGAAGAAGTGACTTCCTCTAGTTCACGTGCATATGATGCAAGTTGCCGCCGTGAACTTGAGAAAGTTTGTTTCGCTTCCTCTGGAATCATCCCAAGTCAGTCATGCATACGTGCGAAGTATTCTTTGGTCTGGAGACTTGCAACCTTCATTCTATATGAATCCCTAGCACACCAAGCCACTGATTGATTTGTTCAAGGAAAAGAAGTTCTTAAGTGCTATTCCTTAAGGACCCAAAGGTACATGCGCATGACTTCGCTCTCCGCAATGATGGTTCCTAATCAGAACTCGGTAGTGTTTTATTCTAAGACTACTATGCGGTCATGCTTGTCTGGGACAGCGTGTTCACATGTTGTAGCAGAACCAGCTCATGTTTTGGAGCTTGCTATCGTAGTTCATCCCCTGAGAATCTCGCAACGTCATCTCGTCGATTTGTGTTGCAAACCTTAATTTTCTTCCTAGACTTGACGAGTCTGGAATATTCTGACACCAACCAGATCTGAATCTCAGGAAGATATGATGGTTGGAACATCTCCCAAGAATTATAATATTGCCCTCTCGATAACCGGTAAAGTGGTTGTCGTGGCCAACACATCCAGCCGGAAGGCCTATTATTGTAGTATCTTGATTGAGGAAGTTGGCCACCTCCCCATAAGGATTTCGTAGGATTTACTCCCGTAGTTTCTCCTTATGGATTCTTGTGCTCCCGAAGTCCGACCTCTTACTTGATGTTCTAGATACCAAACCTTATCAATAAATGGGTTACGCTAGCACATCAAGGAGAACATTAGAAGCGGAGTGCTAAATGTCTCTCGGTCGATCATCCAGATCTGCTTCTTTGGCATTGCTAAGGAAAAATCTGAGAAAGTGTTGTCCTCCTTTGCACCTGCATCCTCCATCACCATTCATCATGGTAGTATGATGTGTTGCCAGGATCCTCGACACGGATGTTGGTAAAACCTTGATGAATATGGAAATGCTCAAGTTCTTGAGAGCACGCACAAGCGCTAGGTGTTTTCACCGGCACCAACTGGGATTGCCCCAGTTTCCTCGATTATGCTATAACCTTTCAAACAGTGGATTCACCCTCTACTGTTGAGCTTCTCCCCTGTTACTAAAATCATTCCAGCATTTGCATTATGTTCCCAGCTTGCACCGTCATTGTGCCGTCCTACTATGGACTACCCTTCTCAGTAATTACTGATCAAGATCATCTTCAAGTGGTCTTACCATAAGTCCCATTCATTTCCGATGAGATATAAAAAAA
>NC_057802.1:427654206-427656241 GCF_018294505.1 Triticum aestivum | reverse complement strand
CTTTTTGCCCTCCGAAGTTCGTGAACACAGCTTGTTCCAATTTTTTAGGCCAGTTTTAGAATTTTTTGACTCCTCATATCAACTCGGAATTGAGTGATTCTTTTTGCATTGGAAAGCTTGAGTTAGTAGCATTCTTTGAAAGAATTTATCAGAAAATTGTCTCAAACTTTTCAAGAGGAAAGTTGGAGAGAGAGTTGTTGTATATCCTGCTTGGCAGTTGTTTTTCATCATTATCTTCACTGCCGTTGTGATCTGCACTTATATCTTGCTGTCAAGAGCTACTTAGTATCCTTCATTGATGCTAGTTGTGCTACGCCGTGACCTCATTAGTGTTCTAGGCTCGCGTCTCTAGTCCGGTCTAGCCTAGGACCAGCACAGTACCGTCGTTGAGCGTTTATTCAACATTGCATCTTTGAATTGATTATTGCTAATCTTTTGCTACCATATATAGCCAACCCAGCTCCACATATTTCTACACTGTGTATACGTACGCTCCCCTAGCAATCGCTTTACTCAATATTCGGAGTTACTTGACACCGCTGGTTGCCGATCACCGCCTGCTGCATGGTAAGAACTTGTAAGACATTGATATTTGCTTTACTGTGAGCGTTTTACCACCACATCCTAGTAGTTATAGGAACATTATTTTGGGGTTTTGTTTCTTGTTCTACTAATCATGACAGGATCCAGAGTCAATTCATGGGCTTTGTCGATCGCGGGAGACGTGCCACCACCTTTGCAAATACCACAACCGTCACGGGAGGTGCACAAACATCCAAATGCACATGATCAGGTTAATGTATCTATACCACCATTTAAAGGCCGTTTTAAACCTGCTTTATATATTGAATGGGAGTTCGACATAAAAAATATATTTGCTTCCCATAATTTCGATGAACATAAAAAGGTTAAGGTTGCGGTTGGTTCTTTCACTGGTTATGCTTTGGTTTGGTGGAGTGAATATTGTCGGTTACACCCTGATTATATACCTACTACTTGGGATGATTTGAAACTTGCCATGCGACATACTTTCGTCCCTGCTTATTATACTCGTGACATGATTAAGAAGTTGCAACACTTAAAACAAGGTAGTGAAACTGTAACAAAATATTATGATGATTTACAAACTACCTTGTTGCATTCCTCTTTAGAAGAAAGTGAAGATGATTTCATGGATAGATTTTGGGGAGGATTAAATCGTGATATTCAAGAGATACTAATTCATGAAGAGTGTTATCCTATGGACCATTTGTTTCATCTTGCTTGCAAAGCTGAACAGGAAATAAAACGACGTGTTGGCCACGAGGAGAACAAGCGCACGGTGCACATTCCAAGAGTTGATATGATTGTTCCTTCAACTACTAGGCATACATCCGTTATTGTCAGGACTACATCACCTCCACCATGTGACACATCGCCCCCGAGAGTGGCTACATCATCTGAGTTGATCATAAGAGGTAATGACAAAGGTACTGATCTTCCATCTCTACATGAGAATGATGAATTCCTTGTCAATTTGAATGCACCATCTGATGAGCTACCCACTACTTCGATCACACCACCTATTTTAGAGGACTACGTTGATAATTTGACTTTGCCATGTGATCAAACAACTGAAATACCAACAATTTTGAGTGCACCCATTGAATTAACTATTGATGCAAAAGAACCAATGTTTAATCATTTTGATATGACCTCTAATCTTGGTGATGATTCTGTGTTGAATGACTTATTGCATGTTTGCTTATTTAAGCATGTTATAGCATGTAAATTTGATGCAAGTAAGGTTTATTCACCAATGTTGGGATGGTTTAATGATGAACATTGTCAATCTTTTGAAATGAATAAGAGCTTCACTTATATGTGCAAACTGAGTTGCAATATTTTCATGCCTTCTACTTCTTGTGCTAATTTTTTGGCTTTAGATTTTATGAACTATGCAAGTTACTCATCTATTCATGTGTCATATATGCAAAAATCAAGGGAAGTAAAAATGGATGACATATACATATACAACATGTACACCTTGTCTCTT
>NC_057802.1:427620223-427653326 GCF_018294505.1 Triticum aestivum | reverse complement strand
TGTCACAGCCCCAGATCAGCCCTTGTTTGACTTTTGCTTGTTCCTCATGTCATCATGTTTAATTTTGAAAGAAACTTGAAATGGGGATTGCCTAAACCCTAGCATTAAAGGAATTCACTAGGTTCAACCAAAATATTTCCAGTAAATCCAAATGGCTTTCAAAAATGTTCATCATTCTTGGAAAATGCTGGAAACAGTAACCAGAGGTGATGCACATCTTTCCATGTCATATTTGGGCTCTGGATTAAATCATACTCTATTTGCATTTGGGCATTTAAATGCTATTAAATATTTTAAATGCTCAAATAATCATAAACTAAAATGTTTACTGTAGGATATATTCCCAACAGTGATCATGAGTAGTTTCATGATTTTTGGAAGTGTCTAAGTATTTTTAATAAAGCCCTAAAGACTACAGAATATTAGAAAAACAAAAACAAATTAGAAAACAGAAGAGGGAGAGAAAGTTACCTGGACCTACCTACTGTGCAGCCCACCTGGCCGGCCCAGCTGGCGGCCCAGCCCACCAGGCGCTCTCCTGTCGCCTTCCTCCTCGCGCCAGTAGGCGAGGGCGCGTGCCCGACGCGCGCAGCTACACGCCGCGGCCACCTCCTCCCTCCCTGCCTGCCTGGCTCCGCCTCGACGCGTCTGGACGATGCCACGTGACCCCCAGAGCCGTCCGGCTCTCTCTCGCTCTCCCCCTCCTCTGTTCTTCCCGCCCGAACGCCTCCGTCGCCGCCGCTCGCCACCACCGCGGACACCGCCATCCCGGCGACGCCCTGAGATGCCCAAGAGCTCCGCCTAGTATCCCTCTTCCTCCTCGTCGAGCTGTGCAACGCCGGACGCCCCGAGTGCCTCCACGTTGTCGTCTTCAACCTCCCAATGCCGGAGATCCCTCTCGCCGCCCCGCTCGCTCCGGTGCTTCCCCGGGCACGCCGAGGCCACCTCTGCACTCGCCGTGAGCTCCTCTACCGATTCCCCTTTCTCCCATGCCCATTAGCTCAGCGTAGCCTTCGTTTCCGTCGAGACCGAGACCTCACCGGTGCCGGACTTGACGCCGTCGTCGTTTTGGTTCGCCTCCGTTTAAACCGAGCACGTAGCCGTGCTCAGTGCACCCCCAGGAGGCCATAGCACCCCTCTGCACCCCTTGTCATGCTCCCTAACGCCGCCCCCGTGCTAACCCGAACTCCGGCGGCCGCAAAAGAGCTCGCCGCCGTTGACTCCGTCCACCCCCACTCGAACCACGGCCACCCACAGATGCGCCTCGCTTCCCTCTTTCAAACGCGCCTTTCCGCGCGTCAAACGGTGGCCTGTAGGCGAAACCCGAGTCACTCCAGTGCGCCTCCGCCGCGTTTTGGTCGCCGCCGGTGTAACCCCGGCGAGGGTGACGTGGCAGATTAGTTAGGGCTAATGACGCACTTAGTCAACACCGAGTGACACTGACAGCAGGGCCCCACTGACTAATTAAACATAGATTAGTTTCTATTTAGTTTTAACTAATCACAGTGGCCCCACGCGTCAGCGTTGACCATGCTGACGTGGCCATTGAGTGGGTCCACATGTCAGTGACCCTAACTAGCACCGTGACACTGACCAGTGGGACCCCACTGGTCAGGTTTGACCCTGGCCAGCCCGTTGACTCGCTGACGCAGTGATGACGTCAGGCTGACGCAGTATTACATTTTCTGGATTTATTTTTAATCAGGAAATTCCAGAAAATAGTATAAACTTCTAAAAATCATATAAAATCAACCGTAGCTCAGAATGAAATAATTTATATATGAAAAATGATCAGAAAAATGCAATCTATCCATCTGTATCATTTCCATGCATGTCAAACTAAGTTATACCTGCTGTATAGGTGAAAACATGATAATGCACTATTTGAATTCATAGTTTGAATTTGAATTTGAACCTTGAGTTCAAATCAACCCAAACCTTTCTGTTGCTAGTTACATTAGGCCAAATCACGTCATATTGCCATGTCATGATCATGCATCATATTGTGCATTGCATTGATTGTGTTCTTCTTTGTTTGCCGGTGATTGTCCCCTCTCGATAGCCGTGATTCCGAGGATGAGTTCGATGACACCGATGAAGAACTATAATATCTTCAGAAGTGCCAGGCAAGCAAAACCCCCTTGTTCATTCCGATACAATCCCATTCTCTCGCTCCTGCTCTCTTCTACTGCATTAGGACAATCGATTCAACTGTTACATGCTGCGGTAGTTGAACCCCTTTTCCTCTGCATGACCTGTCATTGCCACAGTAAATAGATGAAACCCACTAGCATGAGTAGGAGTTGTTTGAGCCCTGATGTGCCTACTCATTCATGCTTGTTTGTCATGCCTGCTACTGCTTAGAGTTGAGTCGGGTCTGATTCGTCGGGGATGAATTGGAATGGTGATGAACATGTCCTACTGTGTGTGAGCTAAGTGTGTGAACACGATTTGGTAAAGGTAGCGGTGAGAGGCCATGTAGGAGTACATGGTGGGTTGTCTCATTGAAGCCGTCCTCAGGAACTGAGTTCTGTGTTTGTGATCCATGATACAGTTACTACGACGCATTGGGCCCGAAACCAATGGACCCTCTCGGCTTCTTAATCACCCTTGTCCTCTGTCCAGGAGTTGCAAGTAGTTTCTGGTGTTTGTAGTATGCTGGAGGCCGTGGACAGCGCTGACCGAGGGGTGGGCTGTGATGCGGTAGGCACGTGGCACGGTGTACCGGGCGCCCGTTTGGTGTCTCGGGAACCCTGCACACATCGTTCGGGGCCGTATGTGGAAACCTCGGACGGACTCCTTGCGGATGGAACCTGAATAGGCGATAAACCTGGACTAGAGACTTGAGTGTTTAGGTAGGCTGTGGCCGACACCCACGTTGGGCTTCCGCTTGAAGGTTGCCGAGTACATGTCGTGTAAACGACGGTAAGTGGTGAGAGCGTGTGTGTCGAAGTACACCCCTGCAGGGTTAATATGATCTATTCGAATAGCCGTGTCCGCGGAAATGGACTTCTGGGTTGCCTATAACAGTTCATAGACAAGTGAAAGTGGATACCCTAAAATGCGCAAGATAAGCGTGAGTGCTATGGATGGCGTTCTCGTAGGGAGACAGGAGCGGGTCCATAGTGGAGTATTGATATGGTGAATATGTGGACTCGTGTGCGCCACCTCAAAAGAGTTCCTTGCAGTCATAGTTAGGATAGCCACCGAGTCAAAGCTGGCTTGCTGCAGTTAAACTCCACCACCCCCTTTGTTGATACCGATGCATATGTAGATAGTTCTGATGTAAGTCTTGCTGGGTACATTTGTACTCACGTTTGCTTATTTTATGTTTTGCAGAGAGACGTCAGTCTCGCTAGTAGTTCCGTGTGGACTTCGACGTTTAGCTTGATACCTCAGCTACGATCTTGTGCCCTCGGCAGGATCTGGTAGATAGTCAGGCTTCTCGGCCTTTTTCATTTGTAGATGTCTGTACTCAGACATGTTAAGCTTCCGCATGTGTTTTGACTTGTATGCTCTGAATGTTGGGTCATGAGACCCATGTTTGTAATATCTGGCTCTTCGGAGCCTAATGAATAAATACTCTGAGTCGTAGAGTCTTGTTGTGATGCCATGTTGTATTTGCACATATCGAGCATATTGTGTGTATGATTGAAATGCTTGGTATGTGTGGGATCCGACAATCTAGTTGTCTATCCTTAGCAGCCTCTCTTATGGGGAAATGTAGTCTAGTGCCTCCTTGAGCCATAGTAGTCCGCTACAGCCCGGTTCACCGGAGTCCTGCTAGCCCAGCACTACTGCTCCGGAACACTTGACTGGCCGGCATGTGATTCACTTCGCTCCTGTGTCCGTCCCTTCGGGGAAATGTTACGCGGTGACATCCGGAGTCCTGCCTAGCCTGCTACAGCCCGGGTTTCCGGAGTCCTGTTAGCCCAGTGCTACAGCCCGGATTCACACGTTGCTGACCGACATGCTCGATGTTGATTCATGTATGCCTGTCCCCATACGTTAGTGCCGCTTTGGGTTCACGACTAGCCATGTCGGCCCGGGTTCTCTGTCATCTGGATGCTAGCGACATTGTCATATACGCGAGCCAAAAGGCGCAAACGGTCCCGGGCCATGGTAAGGCGACACCCGTGGGAGTACCGTGCGTGAGGCCGCAAAGTGATATGAGGTGTTACAGGCTAGATCGGTGTGACTTGGAATCGGGGTCCCGACAATGGAGCAGCGCGTCTTGGCGCCAGGGCGCCGTCTTGGGGCAGAGGTGGTGGAGGCGCTCCGTGAGCCACGTCGTGGCTGGCGGAGGGCGAGGCAGAGAGAGGGACGGCGCCAGGGAGCCCCCTCCGGCGCGGACGAGCTCGGCGATGCGGTCGAGCCAGTCCTCGTAGAGGTCGTCGACTGGTCGGTAGCGCAGGAGCTTGTGCGCCATGAGGAGCGGGGCCCGTGCGTCCATGGGAGGGCAACGTGCATGGGAAGAAGAACCGGCCGGGGTCAGCGCTGTAGTGGCGGTGCGGCCATCCCGCCGCACCGAGGGGTGCAGCGAGGATGCTTGCTGCTTGTTCCCCGCCGGGCCGGTGGCGGCGTTGGCGGCAGGTGAGGGAGTCCCGGATTAAGGGGTACTCGGGCGTCCGGCCTGTTATCCATGGGCCAGACTAATGGGCTATGAAGACATGAAGACCAAAGACCATACTCGTGTCCGGATTGGACTCTCCTTGGCGTGGAAGGCAAGCTTGGTGACCAATTATGAAGATTCCTTCTTATGTAACTGACTCCATGTAAACCCTAGATCCACCCGGTGTCTATATAAACCAGAGGGGTTAGTCCGGAAAGGGGAGATACACATATACTCATTACCATATTCACATAGGCTAGACTTCTAGGGTTTAGCCATTATGATCTCGTGGTAGATCCACTCTTGTAATACTCATATTCATCAAGATCAATCAAGCAGGAAGTAGGGTATTACCTCCATAGAGAGGGCCCGAACCTGGGTAAACATCGTGTCCCCCGTCTCCTATTACCATCGATCCTAGATGCACAGTTCGGGACCCCCTACCCGAGATCCGCCGGTTTTCACACCGACATTGGTGCTTTCATTGAGAGTTCCACTGTGCCGTTGGCAAAGTGCTCGATGGCCCCTTCGATCATCAGTAATGACGTTGTCCAGGGAGAAACCTTCCTCCCCGGACAGATCTTTGTATTCGGCGGCTTCGTACTGCGGGCCAACTCATTTGGCCATTTGGAGCAGATCGACAGCTACGCCCCTGGCCATCAGGTCTGATTCGGAAGCTTGAATTATGTTGCGGACATCCGTGGAGACTTGATCTTCGACGGATTCGAGACCGCGGCAACCGCTCCCCGTCGCCCCGATGAACATGGCTTAAACCTGTCATCGGGCCGCATCCAGGACATGGCTCCTGTAGCAGCTCTGGCCTTAAATTAGGAGAAGATCAAGTCGTCCGAAGATGGGAAGCTCGACCCCATCACGGGGGCTACCGATTCCGCGGCGCTGGAGCCGCACGCAGATTCCACTTCATACGGTATCTGCATCAATGGAACCTCGGACTCGCCTCCGATGTCGAACTCCGAACCCTGCGAGCCCGCGTATACCGAACTCGATCGGTTATCGATCTTCCAGTTCAGCGCCGCAGATGTCTTCCAACACTCGCCCATGGGTGACATACTAAACTTGCTAAAAAAACCTATCCCTGGCAGATGACCCGTCGCCGAACTATGTTCGGTTCGAACTTACGGCGGACGATGGAGAATTTTGCTTCCCACCCGCCACCTACTTCATAGCCACTATTGAAGACCTAACCAACACGCCCGACCCCCGCTCCGAAGATATTGACGGTGTGGACGACGATGAGGGGCAAGGCCAGAGCTTACGACCCGCTAGAGACGGGATGACCACTTCCTGGTATGACGTGTGTATGATAGACACACCTTACGGCGCTCTCACCGATGACAAGGAGGATCCGGTCGAGGATAAACCGCCTAGTACACAGCCCGGAGACCGGCGCTCTAGGTCACATCGCCCAAGAGAAAACACTGCCAGCACCAGAGAAGATGATACTTCGGACAATGAAGACCCTGTTGAGGTAGAATCCGAGCAGGAGGAACAGGAAGGCGGGCAAGACAGCCCTGATGAACAGGCCACATATGGGGACTCGGAGGACATCAATTATCTCCCACTCTCCGAGGAAGAGGAGATCCTCGGCAACGAGGATTTTATCGTGCCCAAGGAACCTCTCGAGCAGGAGCGCTTTAAACGCCGGCTTATAGCCACCGCAAGGAGCCTAAGAAAGAAGCAGCTGCAGCTTCAAGCAAGCCAAGATTCGCTCAATAATAAATGGACCGAGGTCTTGGCCGCCGAAGAATACAGCCATAGGAGCCCAGACAAAAGCCACCACAAGAGTAGGTGGCTCCCTCAATACGATGGCAGGGCGATGGAGCCCATACCACCATCGAACAATGCGGCGGGCCGACCACAGTTCGGTCCAGACAAAGCAGCAGCCCAAGCAGAGCACCATACCAACCCATCCGGCCGTCAAAGAAAAACAAAACAGCTCGGGGGAACACTCGCGATATCAACCAAGACACGGAGGGTAGAGTAGGACGCACAAGATCGATGTACAGATCACGAAGATATACCCTGACCGACGATGATGGTCGCCTATTCAGACACTACAGGGCCGACCATGCCCGATCCGAGCACCGTAAATGGAGCCCGCCAGAGGTGCTTCATAGTGTGGCCCAACATAGTGGAGCTGCACACCCTCTCTGCTTCACTAACAAAGTAATGGAGCATGAATTTCCAGACGGGTTTAAACCCATTAACATCGAATCATACGATGGGACAACAGATCCCGCGGTATGGATCGAGGATTACCTCCTCCATATTCACATGGCCCACGGAGACGACCTCCACGCCATTAAATACCTACCTCTCAAGCTTAAAGGGCCAGCTCGGTACTGGCTAAACAGTTTGCCAGAAAATTCTATTGGCAACTGGGAAGATTTGGAAGACGCCTTTCGAGACAACTTCCAGGGAACATATGTCCGGCCATTATACGCCGATGACTTAAGTCACATTGTCCAGGAGCCCGGCGATTCAGCCAGGGAGCTCTGGACCAGGTTCTTAGTCAAAAAGAACCAAATTGTCGACTGTCCGGACGCAGAAGCCCTTGCGGCCTTCAAACATAGCATCCGGGATGAATGGCTAGCGCGTCACCTCGGCCAGGAAGGACCCAAATCCATGACGGCCCTTACCGCTCTAATGACCCGCTTCTGCGCGGGAGAAAACAACTGGCTTTCTCGTAAAAGCAACGACGCCAGCGGCCCAGGCACTTTCGAAATCCAAGATGGCAACGGCAAGCCACGACGAATCGAACACAACAGTCGCAGTAATATACGCGACACAGCGGTGAACGCCGGATTTCACAATCCGAAGCCCGGTCAACGGAAGAAGCCACTAAAGGCAAACCAGGATGGACCATCCACCCTTGACAGGATATTGGACCGACCTTGTGAGATTCATGGTCACCCTGATAGGCCAGCTAATCATACCAACCGAAACTATTGGGTCTTCAAGCAGGCAGGCAAGCTCAACGCTGATCACAAGGGGAGGAGGCCACCAGGCGATAAAGACAACGGATCGGCTCGCTAGCAGAACACCAGGGGCCAGAAACAGTTTCCCTCCGATGTTCGACCACTCCCTGAACGCAAATAGTAGTTCGGCTTCCGCCACCCACCTACTGTACTGGCAAAATTTGCACCACGCGCGCATCACTATGCACTCAAGATACCATGGGCATCGGCGGAAGCACAATACGGACAACCCTACAAGCATTCCCGTAACGTTTTTTATCTGTATTCCTTATTTTTCTGTATCATCCCTAAAGAACAGGTGACCAACTGGACAGCATCTACAACGGACTCTATCGGAGTTCGGATCCGTATACTCACCTAAGGGGCTACTTCCGTTAAGGATTCCCCTCCCCGAGGACGGGTGACGCAGACGTGCGACAGGAGGTCCAAAATAACTTTTTGTAGACCACACTCTTTATTCCGAGCCTGTACTATGCCCTTTTTCCTCTGATCCCGACCCCGAGCATGTCAAATAGCCGGGTCCATGGTTTCTTATATATATATATATATACATACATAAATTTATCATTGGCACATCGCTCCGTTCTCAGTAAGCCTCATCTGAACCGATCCTTCATACTCTTTCAACAATAAGTACGGCCTCAATGGCTGCTCTGCAGATGCACCTCAGCATACCCTGCCAGGGGCTCGGCATGGGAATGAATGAGTTGCCAGTAAAAGTCCAAACAGCTCTACAGCGTACTTCGGCGTCGCAAGTTTGGCCTTATATGCATGAGCTCCGAATCATTGTCTTGGGTCAATAGTTGGGTTGCCCGGCTCCTCTGCTTGCTACCCTACGTTCCGCTCTATCGGCTAGGGTAGTAAAGGGAGAACTACTGCGATTGTGCCCTGGCCTAAACCGGATGAGCACCTCAGTAGAGAAAGCCGAAAACTGACTGTCATGATGCGGCGAGAGCTGGTCAACCACTTGACGACTTATTGGAATCTTTAGCGATTCTCCGTGTAACACGAGGGATCTTTTTCAGATCAGATATGTAAGGCACCACACGTCGCATACACACCAGGGGCTATGTCGTAGCCCAACCATAAAACTCCTATGGTTAAGTGAAAGTGTTAACGCCTTATAGTCCGATTGCCTGGTTCGCCGCATTATCACCTCCTTCATGGACCAAGACGTTGGATAAAGAGTGATTAAATGCTTTTCCAAACACCCCCGTACTTCCTACGAGGGGGCTGAAGCCGACGACTGGAAAACTTTCAAATTATATTAAAACGGCCGCACAGGAGGAATTCAAGCTTTTCGAGCAAAACATAAATAGATTAACTATAAAATTGTCTTTTACAATCATCATACACCTCACTCGAACATTATGTTTTTCGAGCATTGATCCTCTATCAAGCGGGTGGCCTCCAGGACATCTTCAAAATAACACTCCGGTTCCGGATGGTCCTTGCCTTCGGGCGGACCCTTCGTCGCGACATCGATGGCCTTCATCTTTCCCCAGAATGTCTTGACTCGGGCAAAGGCCATCCGTGCACCTTCAATGCACGCCGATCGCTTCGCAGCATCGATTCGCGGCACCACATCGAGAAGCTTCTGCACCAAACCGAAATAGCTATTCGGCGCAGGCTCGGTTGGCCACAGCCGGATTATGACATCCTTCATGGCAGTGCCAGATACCCTATGAAGTTCGGCCCATTGGGACATCTGTTCATTGAGCAGCAGAGGGCGCTTTGACGCACCAAACTGTGACCAAAAAAGCTTCTTCGTTGCATATCCAGCTCGCGCTTGGTAATACCGCGCTGCATCGGAAGAACTCTTCGGCAAGTCCAAATACTCGTCCGGAGAACTCCACACTTGGTTCAGCTGAGCATAGTCCGGGTCGCCGAACTTAGTCTGCAGCAGAAAAGGCTTTCCAGCCACTATCTCCTTCGCCTACCGAACCTCCTCACGGAGTGCTCTGGATTCTGATCGCGCTTCTCTCGCCTCCTGTCAGGCCTTGTCCAGTTCAGCCGTTAAGGCTTTATTCTCCTTCTCAAGAAATTCGCAGCGGCCAGTAGCACTCTCCAAGGCGAGTGTCATCGTGGATATCTTCTCCTCGCCCTGGCATCACGCCGCTTGTTCAGCCTTCAATTCAGCCGATGCCCTTTCAGCAGCAACATCACTAAACCGGGCCCGCTCCTTGGCCCGGACTAGCTCCGCCCGAAGAGCCTCCACGGTGGCAGCACCATCTGCATTTCATGCACATTTCATATAAAGCTCTTTTCCGCGTCAAGCACACTGGTATAAGGAATGCTCGAAATATATACCTTGCGAGTCATCAAGACACCTGTTGATCAATGCAATGTCATCCTCCGCAATATCCAGCTTTCGCTGCAGTTCAGCTACTTCCGTATTTCGGGCAGCCACAGGAGGGGAGGCAGCCTGTATTTCAAATTAAATCAAGGTTAATACCTGAGCATATCTCTTTGATCCTCCGATCGCTTCCTTCGGAAGACAATCCGAGCCTCAGGGGCTACTGCATATACAACAGGTGCATTCTGGCAATAAAATTCAATTGACAAAACTACATCACAAACCTCAAAACCTCTTAGAAGGCTCGTGAAGGCCTCGTTCAATCCACTCTTCGCGGATAGAAACCTTTTGACCATCGTAACCATCAAGGCACGGTGCTCTTCTGAAATGGACGCTCGTCGTAGCATGTCCATCAGCATTTCCGGTGCTCCTGGATCTTCGAAAACCGCCGCCAGAGTACGGAATTCCTTTGAAGGAACCCGCTTACTTGCCTCCAGAATCGTCTCCAGCTGTAAACCGGATGGTTCGGGGACGCCATTCTTCATCCCGGAACCCCGAGTGACAGAGGCACCACCTTCGGGTAATGCCTTCTTCGTTTCTTGTACTACTTGGCGTTCGGGAGGAGTCCTTCGGGACGATACCTCAGTATCACCCCCCTGTTGGGCGATGAGGCCGGAGAAGGCGTGTCACTCTCCATCATCTCCGGGAGAAGATCTCCCGAGGAGGAGGACGAAGAAACACCAAGCGTTAACCTGCGTGGATGAACATATGTCGAATGATTACTTCACTAGTGGGAAAGGAATGAGGTATGTTTAAACTGCCCCAGCCTCACTTACGGTTTGCCCCAAGGTTCATCCTCGTCATCAATCCCTACGGCAGCATCGCTCGCCCGACCCAGGCCACCCGACGACGGCATTTTTTCCCTCTTGGAAGGCTTCCCCTCCTGATCTTCGGAAGCGGCTCTCTTCTTGCCATGGAGGGCTCCCTCGGCACCATTACCCTTGGGCAAAAGGGTTTTGGTTTCCCCGAATGCCGCGTTTAATTCATCCTCAGGGTGGGTATCACCTCTGGGCTCCCTGCTCTCCCCCCCTCTGCAGACGCCTGCTACGGTATCGGAATCAACATTCTCGTCAGCAGGGCGGTCGCAGGGTCTTCGGGAAGGGGCGCCGGACACCACATTAGCACCGCTTGCTTTATCCAGTCCTGTACAGGGACGGATTGTTCAGTATCTTGTTAAGAGATGCTCGAATGGAAGGTGCTCGGATATCGAGTACCTACCGAAGTGTCCGGATGATTGCAGTCAAGGCCAACGTCTTCGATGGTGTCCGGCCATTGCTCTCATTCCCTGAAATATAATTTCCACATTCCTTCGTGCGTAGTGCCGAAGAAGTGCTGTAGGGTCCGCCGCCCTTCTGGGTTAAACTCCCACATACGGAGAGGCCGCCACTGACATGGCAGGATCCGGCGGACTAGCATTACTTGAACGACGTTCACAAGATCGATGCCCTTCTCGGTAAGGCTTCGGATGCGACTTTGCAGAGTCTGCACTTCACTGACGGATCCCCAGTCCAATCCTTTATTGATCCATGAAGCGGGCTGAAATGGAGGGCCGGGTCGGAACGCAGGTGTAGCCGCCCACTTGGAGCCCCGCGGCTCGTTGATATAAAACCACCCCTGCTGCCATAGGTCGGACGATTTGGCGAAAGATCCTCCGGGCCAAACCGCGCTGGCCAGCTTGCCTGTTATGACGCTGCCGCACTCTGCCTGCTCCTCCTCTATCACCTGCGGCCTCACATCAAAGGTCTTGAGCCACAAACCAAAGTGCGGAGGAGTTCGGAGGAAGGCCTCACACGTGATGATAAATGTCGAGATGAGGAGAATAGAGTCCGGGGCCAGATCGTGAAAATCTAGCCCATAGTAGAACATGAGCCCCCGGACGAAGGGGTTAAGCGCGAACCCTAGCCCGTGAAGGAGGTGGGATACAAATACTACACTCTCACCAGATCTGGGGGTCGGTATAACTTGCCCTTGTGCCGGAAGCCGATGAAGGATTTCCGGGGTCAGATACCTCGCTACACGGAGCTTCGCAATATCCTCCTCTTTGACAGAAGAAGCCACCCACCAACCCTGACGTTTGGATCCGGACATGATTAAGGCTGGTGGTGATTGGAACCCGAGGGTTGGAACTTGGGGTGGCTGGGGTTGAGGAAGGAGCAAGCGCAAGGGAAGAAGATGAGACTAGGTCTCTATATCAAGGCCCCGAATACTAGGCGTCTCCCCCTTGGTCTCTAAACTTACCTATCACCAAGGAGTTGTACCCAGGGGATGGTTGGGTTACCCATGCCTGCATTAATGAAATCTCATAAATAAAGGGACACGATCTCTGCCTTAACGAGACGTGCCAATAAAACCGCGCCCTGAGACGTGGGGCGGCTTGTTAGCCGACGGTTGGAAATAGTAACCGGGCAGGCATGATACGATGTCATGAACAGTTATCAACAAGTTGGGCTCGTGGGATATTGTATTCACTGCAATTACATACACAGGTCTGGATATACTTACTTCATCCGAAGACTATTCTGGAGTTCGGAAGGAGGGAACCCACCTTGCAATGCCGAAGACAAATCTGCGCGCCGGACTCCTCGTCACTGAAGCCAGGTTCAGGGGCTACTGAGGGAGTGCCGGATTAAGGGGTACTCGGGCGTCCGGCCTGTTATCCATGGGCCGGACTGATGGGCTGTGAAGACATGAAGACCGAAGACCATACTAGTGTCCGGATTGGACTCTCCTTGGCGTGGAAGGCAAGCTTGGCGACCAATTATGAAGATTCCTTCTTATGTAACCGACTCCATGTAAACCCTAGATCCCCCCGGTGTCAATATAAACCGGAGGGGTTAGTCCGGAAAGGGGAGATACGCATATACTCATTACCATATTCACATAGGCTAGACTTCTAGGGTTTAGCCATTACGATCTTGTGGTAGATCCAATATTTTAATACTCATATTCATCAAGATCAATCAAGCAGGAAGTAGGGTATTACCTCCATAGAGAGGGCCCGAACCTGGGTAAAGATCGTGTCCCCTGTCTCCTGCTACCATCGATCCTAGACGCACAGTTCGGGACCCCCTACCCGAGATCCACCGGTTTTGACACCGACAGCAGGCGACGGGGAACGATGAGGTGGCCCGCCGACGGGGACGGTCTGAGCGACGCGGGCGGCGAAGGCAGCCCGGCGCTCAGCACGAGCACGACGAGCGTCCTCCATGGAGACGACGGAGCAACGGGGCGCGGAGCAATGGAAGGAAGCTTCGGTGCACCCCTACCTGGCGCGCCAAATGTCAGATCACGGGTTCCGGCAAAACCCTTAAGGTTCGAACACTGGGATGCACGCGAAGATTTCCTCCCTACCGATCCATGCCCTAGCTCTATAAGATCTCGCGGACGAACTCGACGAACTCACAACACAAAGACATGAGATTTATACTGGTTCGGGCCACCGATGTGGTGTAATACCCTACTCCAGTGTGGTGGTGGTGGATTGCCTCTTGGGCTGATGATGAATAGTACAAGGGGAAGAACGGCCTCCTAAGGTTGAGGTGTTCTTGTGCTCTGCGAGCTTGTGTGGGTGAGGATTTGATGCCTTCTACTGTGGTGGATAGTTCTACTTATATAGGCCCTGGTCCTCTCCCCAAATATTGAGTGGGAAGGGAGCCAACAATGGCCAATTTGAAAGGGGACAACTAGTACAGCTTATCCTGACAAAAGCGGTCTTCGCCTGCAAAAGGCTCTGGTGGTGACGCCGTCTTGGGCTCCATGGTGACCTCCTTCTTGCCGTCCTGCTGGTCTTGGTCTTGTTGCACCGATATGGAAACCTTTGCTTGATGCCTCGGTACTCCGCGCCTGCGCTTGCCCCCTTGGCACCAAAGAGGAAACAAGGACGCTATGCACGCTGGCGCCTGCCTGGCGCCCGCCTGGTCTCGGCATCATGGCTCACGTCACGAGGACCTCACGAGGTTTGCCTTGCCTTGATCTCTCCACCCCTCGTGAGCCTGGCTGGCGAGGCCGCTCCTAAGGAGGTCTTGGGTCGTCCGCCTCGCGAGGCTTGGCCCCTCGCGAGGCTCTTGAATGCCTTGTCGACGAAGAGGGGCCGTGCGGGCCTGCTAGCTCAGCCACACCGTGGGCCGCAGGCAGGCAAGTCTGGGGACCCTCGTTTCCAGGACGCCGACAGTAGCCCCCGGGCCCAAGGCGCGCTCGGGCTTGGTTTCGAGGCGAAGCCAAAGGTCAAGCGCGGAGCGCCGCGGGCCCCAAAAGCTTGCGGCCTCGGTTGACGCGTGGGGGTTGATTGGACGTGGGCGTCTTCGCTTCCCCACGCTGCGTCGGCAACTACCCGACTTGACAAGTCCCTGCGACATGCAAGGAAAACCATCATTACCTGTGATCGTGGGGGCGCTGGTTAGCCTTCTCCTGCTATAAATGAGGGAGGGGACGGAGGCTTGGCCCCTCGCGAGGGTCTTGGGTTGACCGCCTCGCGAGGCTTGGCCCCTCGCGAGGGTCTTGAATGCCTTGTCGACGAAGATGGGCCGTGCGGGCCTGCTAGCTCAGCCACGCCGTGGGCTGCAGGCAGGCAAGTCTGGGGACCCCCGTTCCCAGGACGCCGACACCAGCCACCTGTGTGCAAAGCATGTCGGTAGAACCAGTCTCGCGTAAGCGTACACGTAATGTCGGTCCGGGCCGCTTCATCCAACAATATCGCCGAACCGAAGTATGACATGCTGGTAAGTAGTATGACTTGTATCGCCCACAACTCACTTGTGTTCTACTCGTGCATATAACATCTACGCATAAACCTGGCTCGGATGCCACTGTTGGGGAACGTAGTAATTTTGACAAAATTCCTACGCACACGCAAGATCATGGTGATGCATAGCAACGTGAGGGGAGAGTGTCGTCTACGTACCCTCGTAGACCGTAAGCATAAGCATTATAACAACGCGGTTGATGTAGTCGTACATCTTCACGATCGACCGATCCTCAGCACCGAACATACGGCACCTCCGCGTTCAGCACACGTTCAGCTCAGTGACGTCCCGCGAACTCACGATCCAGTAGAGCTTCCAGGAAGAGCTTCGTCAGCACGATGGCATGGTGACGGTGATGATGATGCTACCGACGTAGGGCTTCACCTAAGCGCCGCTACGATATGACCGAGGTGGATTATGGTGGAGGGGGGCACCGCACATGGCTAAGAGATCAACAAATCAATTGTTGTCTCTGTGGGGTGCCCCCTGTCCCCGCATATAAAGGAGCTAGGGGGGAGGCGGCCGGCCTAGGAGGAGGGCGCGCCAAGGGGGGAGTCCTACTCCCACCGGGAGTAGGACTCCTTTTTTCCTAGTAGGAGTAGGAGAAGGGGGAGGGAAGGAGAGAGGAGGAAGGAAAGGGGGCACCGCGCCCCCTCCTTGTCCAATTCGGACTAGAGGGGGAGGGGGCGCGCAGCCTGCCCTAGCCTCCCCTCCTCTTCTCCACAAAAGCCCAATAGGCCCATTGTACTCCCCGGGGGGTTCCGGTAATCCCCCGGTACTCCGGTATATGTACGAAACCTCCTGAAACACTTCCGGTGTCCGAACATAGTCGTCCAATATATCGATCTTTATGTCTCGACCATTTCGAGACTCCTCGTCATGTCCGTGATCATATCCGGGACTCCGAACTACCTTCGGTACATCAAAACACAAAAACTCATAATACCGATCGTCACAGAACTTTAAGCGTGCGGACCATACGGGTTCGAGAACTATGTAGACATGACCGAGACATGTCTCCGGTCAATAACCAATAGCGGAACCTGGATGCTCATATTGGTTCCTACATATTCTATGAAGATCTTTATCGGTCAAACCGCATAACGACATACGTTGTTCCCTTTGTCATCGGTTACTTGCCCGAGATTCGATCGTCGGTATCTTAATACCTGGCTCAATCTCATTACCGGCAAGTCTCTTTACTCGTTATGTAGTGCATCATCCTGCAACTAACTCATTAGTCACATTGCTTGCAAGGCTTATTGTGATGTGCATTACCGAGAGGGCCCAGAGATACCTCTCCGACAATCGGAGTGACAAATCCTAATCTCGATCTATGACAACTCAACAAAGACCATCGGAGACTCCTGTAGAGCACCTTTATAATGACCCAGCTACATTGTGACGTTTGGTAGCACACAACGTGTTCTTCCGGTATTCGGGAGTTGCATAATCTCATAGTCATAGGAACATGTATAAGTCATGGAGAAAGCAATAGCAGTAAACTAAATGATCAAGTGCTAAGCTAACGGAATGGGTCAAGTCAATCACATCATTCTCCTAATGATGTGATCCCGTTAATCAAATGACAACTCATGTCCATGGCTAGGAAACTCAACCATCTTTGATTAACGAGCTAGTCAAGTAGAGGCATACTAGTGACACTATGTTTGTCTATGTATTCACACATGTATTATCTTTCCGGTTAATACAATTCTAGCATGAATAATAAACATTTATCATGATATGAGGAAATAAATAATAACTTTATTATTGCCTCTTGGGCATATTTCCTTCATTGTGGCCCTGCGACTGCCCGCCGATGCCACGAAGAATGTCCACCTGGAGGTCGCGCTCCCCGCGAGGCGCCTCGCCCTGCAAGAATTCGTCGACTTACACATCCACGTCTACGAGCAAATCGTGTACATAGGTATCTACAAGGCCAGTGAGGACGCTGCGACGTTGGCCTTCCTCAACCAGCTGGAAGCCTTGGATGCCTTTGCTGAGAAGCACCTTGACCTCGCCACAAAAGCCGCCGCTCCTTAGCCGCCGGTCGGTGGCCCGATGCACTAAGTTGAGGAGGAGGAGGTCGTACATTGATGGATGTATCTTTCTTCTTGCCTCCAGTAACCACCACTGCCATTGCATCATCGTGGCCTTAATTCTTATTGTGCTATTGCATTATCGTTCCAGTCAATACCGACATGTGCGATCCCTTTGCTTAATTATATGCATCACTCTAACTAGTACTCCATCCGTCAATTTATAAGTTGTGCTTACCTTTTCCATCAACTTCGTGCAACACACGGGCATCTTGCTAGAAACACTAGAACACGTCGGACCGCATGTGACCAAACTGACGGTGCGCCAACCTATAGCTACAACGTACCCTGCTTATCTAGTGGAAATAGCCCCGCCCTATAGTTTCCAATCGTTATTTCAATCTATCGATCGTGCCAAGGAGCGGAACCAAATGTTACAATTTATACATGTTTCTCTACTCCAACTCCTATAGAAGACTCCATTGGTGATGGTGGTGTGTCTGCCATCCGTCGTTTCTGACCATTAGATCTGCATCTAACGGCTGTGAGGTAAGTTGTGGCATTTTTGCAACAATAGCCCACTTCTCTGCTCCAATTTGCAGAAAACCCATTATTATCTTGAAAGCAACCACATCCCTCTGTCACCTCATCAAAACAGCCTCAGAAATATATTTTGAGTGAAAAGTAATATATTAGGAGTATATCAAAACAAGAGTGATTTCTTTCAAGTTTGTGAACAAGTACTACTATTCTACACTTTGGATCCGTCACAACGCACGGGCACATTGCTAGTAAAAGGAAAAGGCCTGCCGCATTCGCGTCGCACCCCCACACGCCCGGGAATCGGGAGTACTCCATGGCCTGTCCGGCATGCCACATAGCTAGGGAAGGCGTGTTGAGTAGCATTTTCACTTTCATGTGGGACCGCCGTTGAGGAAGCCGACTATTGGCAAATCGCACCCCGCTCGCCGCCGGGTTGGAAAACAGAAACAAGGGGAAGATCTAGCTGTAGCACAGAAGCCAAGAAATTTGGTGTCTGAAGGGCTCGTTGATAGAGTAGGTGCATTCCGTACTACTACTCCTACTAGTACGAAGTTTGTACTATGACTAGTACTACCACTATACAACTAGGTACATGCACGACACAACATCACAGGAACAAAAAATGGGAAGATCTTGTTTTGGGTGATTTATCTCTTTTCAGTCAACGTAGTATGAATAATATGATGTGGGGGGAACCCATGAAGCTTATGTTGCTCGGTTGCATGGCTATGAAAGGTTAGAGAAAAATAAATAGATAATGTGTTTAGAGTGCACTCCACTAAATAGATATACTTTGGATCCATTGCAACGCACGGGCCGACACATCTATACCACTACTAGCAAGATGCCCATGCGTTGCACGGAACATCAAGATGCATTTCTATGAGTAGTTTATCTTGTGAGAGAAAACGATGAACAAGGGAAGGCCTTATTTGCAAATGTGGAGAGGGGTGTGGGTATCTTTTTGCAAAATTGCCATAGTTTCCTTCCTATCCGTCAGATATAAATCGGACGGCCTATATTGCAGGATGGCAGGCACACCATCATCACCAACTCCGTTTTTTATATATAATAACTAGCAAGATGCCCGTGCGTTGCACGGAACATCAAGATGCATTTGTATGAGTAGTTTATCTTCTGGGAGAAAAGGATGAACGAGGGAAGGCCTTATCTACAAATGTGGAGAGGAGTGCGGGTCAATTGTCATAGTTTCCTTCCTATCCGTCAGATATAGATCGGACTGCCTATATTGCAGGATGGCAGGCACACCATCATCACCAACTCTTCTTTTTATAAGAGTAGAGATAATAATAACTAGCAAGAGGCCCATGCGTTGCATGGAACATCAAGATGCATTTATACGAGCTGTTTATCTCATGGGAGACGAAGATGAACGAGGGAAGTCCTTATCTGCAAATGTGGAGAGGGGTGCAGGTATCTTTTTGCAAAATTGTCATAGTTTGCTTTCTATCCGTCAGATATAGATCAGACGGTCCATATTGCAGGATGGCAGGCACACCATCATCACCAACTCGGTTTTTTTATAAGAGTAGAGACTAGCAAGATGCATGTGCATTGCACGGAACATCAAGATGCATTTTTTTACTAAACACCTGTTGTGATTGACACATGCAGGAGTAATACCATGTGTAAAAACTAATGATATCTTAATTGCCCAAACTTCTTTTTTCAAAATGAATTGTCACTATTTATTTTTACTTTATGCTTTACAATTGACAATTCCATGAATCTTAAAATAGTTTTTTATAAAACGAATTGATTTTGAACTAGATGAATTATAAGAATTAAATGAACATCTACATATCATGCATATATGACTCAAAGCTTACATGATATAGTGTGTTATTTATTCATAATTTGGTTACCCAATCTCATGTGTGCAATGCACGTGTACCTTACTACTCCCTCCGTTCCTAAATATTTGTCTTTCTAGATATTTTAACAAGTGACTATATACGGAACAAAATGAGTGAATCTACACTCTAAAATGTGTCTACATACATCCCTCGTGGAAGACTTATATTTTGGAATGGAGGGAGTAGTTGGTAGTAGTAAGAAACAAATTCCGGGTTTGGCACGACCTCGTGCTACGGAAGCACCACAAGGCCTGCCACAGGAGTTACATTTCCCTCTCGGGGCCCACGGGACCGAGCTTCAGTGGCTTAGTGCACCGGCCTATGAGTCAATGACATGCGGACCTTAAAAGCGGCTGGCCCACATGTCATTCTCATGGTGGTTGCGTGGTTTGCGACTCACTCGTTCGAGATGAACCGGCCGGTGGTGGCGTGGCCGTGGTGAGGGTGCCACAGCTGGGCGTCGAGGCATTACAAGGCATAGATGGCCACACCGGCGGGTACTACCTGTAGTACAGAAGTACTCCAGCTGAAGATTGATGCCCGGGACGAAATGTGTCATAGCCACTGGATGAAAGTTCGATGGTGCAGGAGTACAGATCGGAGTAGGCAAACCGCGTCCAATCGGGTGTGGCTATGGTAGAAAGTTGATGGTCGCCGCAGTTCAGCTGGCCCGCATGTCATGCACACAAAGGCAGAGGAGCAGTGGGGCCACGAGGGATGAGGCGCACGTCGGGGGACGTCGTGCCGTGGGTTGGAGCGGCGTCGTGGGAATCGCGTGTGGGTGTGGTAGTGGTAGAAACAATATGTTGGGGAGGGTACCAACATCAATTTGCACAACATTTACAACGGTGACACCGTTCCCATAGAACCTTTGTCCAACATTGGGATCAACCATGCAACAGGCCACCGCCTGAATTGGTATGATGGAACCACAGTGAGATTGAAGAAGATAGCACGAACCTTGCACATGGCAGTCAAAGGTGGACCATGCTGTCTGGGGCCGATTTGTTGCCGTACGAGTACGAAGACGCGGTGCTCCTTTCTAACCGCATCTTCGCGGTGACAAACTAGGGGACTTGTTTCGTATGGGACACATCCTACGGTATACTCCCTCTCTCCTAGTTTATTTGTTTTCATTTTTTTTCATTTTATAAGTTTCAAATTCAAATTTAGAGCTCCCCATCACATGTTGAGATTACAATGTCCATTAAATCGTTGCGTGCATGTATAGTAAAGAAACAAATCTCGAGTTTGACACGAGTTCGTGCAACGGTAGCACCACAAGGCCTGGCGCAGGAGTTACATTTCCCTCTCGGGGCCCTCGGGACTGAGCATCAGTGCCTTACTACACCTGCCTTTGAGTCAATAACATGTGGACCCGATATGTGGCTGGTCCACATGTAATGCTCCCGAAGGCAGAGGGGCAGTGGGACCAAGAGGGGGGAGCCGCAGGTCAGGGGATGTGTGGTTTCATGGGTTCGAGCGGCGTCGTGGGAATCGCGTGTGGCTGTGGTAGAAACTTGATGCTCGCCGCATTTCGTGCCAAACCCGGAATTTGTTTCTTACTACTACCAACTACTCCCTCCAGTTCCATCAAATCCCCCTCCTGTACTCCCTGTACTCAAGCACACTATCATGTCGCCGGTTAATGCGGATCTTCGAGCCGGAGATCCTGAGGTCCGTCCTGCCTTCGGGCGCTGCATGCTGTCGCTCAACAGTGGCATGGCGGCGCTTGACGACCAGTTTGCCGGCAAAGTGCTGATGGTAACCATCAACGGCGACCGGCCTCCCATCTCGCCAGACGACCTTGTCAAAGCTCTTGGCATTCCGCACGGCATCCAAATAAGTGACTTGCTCGTCGAGGTCTGTCCGCCACCGGCTGATTTCTTCGTCAGGTTCCAGACAACTTTCGACTGCAGTCGTGTGTTCGAATCTTCCTGGCGTTTGTTCTGCGATGGCATGCTGGTGAGCTTTGATCGGTGGCACCTAGGATGGGGCTCGGTGCCCTCTGATCTTGAGTTTTTAACAAAGCTTACCTTCCATGGCATGCCTCGACGTGCTTGGAACAGCGAGTCCATGAATGAGCTTATCAATGACCTTGGAGGTGAGCTCGTAAGTATGTTTGTTCCTCCAGACAACTGGGCTCTGACCGTTATGGCATGGATGAAGAAGCCGTCCACCATACCGAAGTGATTGGTGTTGAGATACCGGTGCAGGAACCGGGGTTGTACTATTCGTCGCCACCAAGGCTGCCGTAGACCATGTTAGGGATGTACCTGTATCGAGTGTTCGTGCATGTCGAAGAAGTGGTCAATCCATCAATCGAAGTCCTGCCGCTGCCGCTGGCGCCCGGGTCCGTCGATGACGTCCATTACAGGAGTCAACGTCATACTTTCCCCGTGTTGCTCGGAACGATGGATGGCACAGGGCCTACTCCATCGCGCGGTGGAGGCCACTGCTTATTTGGGAGAAGAGGCAGGGTTGGCTGCCTGGATGTGCTCTAATTTGAGGTAACAACTGAATCTAGTTATATCCGAGCTATGGGTGTGAAGCACTGATGTGCCAGTACATTTGATTGTGACATGTTCTATTTTTTTACCTGAACTTTTTTTAGAAAGGGATGTACATCAACTTAATGTTCTAGCAGAACTTACATATTGTGTTTTCTATCTGTTTTCTTTGCACAACATTCAAGATATTTCCCCATCATTGATAAAGACGATGGACCATTATGTACAAGTTCCTTGGTTTCAACATAGCCCTACCCGTCGCGATCCATTGCTTCCACCCTGATTGTGCTGCCTGCGTGAAATTTTTGTATGCAAGTTCAGTGTGCTATGATGTTCTATATGATTGTGTCACCTATATAAGTTTTTACTGAGCATCATCAATGCATATGGCTGAAAGATGTATTTACGAGCATCGACCGATGGGTCTCTCCCTCTCTCTCACATACACACACACACAAACACATGCACACGCGCACACGCGCACATGCACAAGTGGGACCCGTTGCATTATTTCTTCGCTCCTCACAGCTTTTAACTAGGTTCCACTGTACTCTAAACTTTTCTTAAATTGTTAATTGAGCTCAATGACTTGAAAAAGTTGTACAGAAGCCTTGTCTGGGCCTTTCCGGCGTCGCTGAATGTGGGCTGAGTAGCCATGTAAGGTTGTACTGTACTACACACGCCTTTTTTTTCAACATCAGCAATGCAACTGGGCTGACAGTTGTACACAATCCGGGTCAACTTGTTATTCTCCGCCCCGCTGGGCTGCAAATCTTTCCTAGGAGGGATGCATTAGGCTTAACAAGAAAATGGGCTTTAAGAAATAATAAATGGGATGTAATTATAAAAACTAGGCAGTAACTATAAAAACATGCACCAAACACATAATTAGTTTATAAAATATTACTTTTGGATTTTCAAAATTTTAATTTCATTAATTGTTGCGCGCGCAATGTTTCGTTGGATTTTTACGTAATACAAATTTATATTGAAATTGTATTTAATCTGACTAGAAATTTTGGGATAAAAATATTTTGAATCCCATCAAAATGTGGGAAATTTTATTTAATTCTGTTTTGAACGGTTGGCTGAAATTATTAATTGTTGTCCTAGCTAGAAAATGGGTTGTACTTTTAACAAACTGTAAATGGGCTATAGTAAATTCCAATAGAATAAAAAATGGGATGTACATTCTTACAAATCGCAAATGGGCTATAAGTTCTCTGCCACACACTTGTGGGCCTACTAAGTTGACACGTCCCCTAAAAAAATTTAGTTGACGCGTATGCAAGGCTTTGTCAACTTATAGTCAACAAACGGTTCTAGCAGTAGTGGTCGTTGGATGTCCATCCAACAGATGTCGTGCTTCTTCTTCAATCTCGGATATTCTAGCTTTAGCCGCCCAAAAAATGATTCCTCCCCCTGATATCTGGGCACACCATTTCGGAGGCTGACCTGTGGGCCAACTAAGTTGACGCGTACCAAGGGCTTTGTCAACTTAGTCAATATAAACGATTCTAGCTGTAGTGACCATACGATGTCCATCCAACGGCCATCGTGACTCTTCAACCTCTGGTCTTCTTGCTCCAGCCGCCCAAAGCAGCGCCGGTCGTCCCGCCTGCTCCTGCCTCCCGTGGCCGGCTGTGCTACCGTGGAGGCCTCACCGCCCCCTACCACTCCCACTGCTAGCAAGGCCCTGGGGCGACCGCAGCCTCACACCGCAGCCGAAGCAGTCAACCCACGTACTCCCCTCCGCGTGGGCATCCACTGCTGCATCTCCCCCAGCTCCGCGTCGTCCCCTTCCTAGGCTTCGCCGTCGTCCACCGCCCTGTTGCTCTTGGCGCGGCGTGGTCAACGACCGAATTTGATCAGAAGAGTACTGTACGTGGAGAGGCTGACAGCTGGGTCCACGAGTGTAGCAAGGAAGTGCCTCCTTATTATGCGGAAAATAATGATTCCTCCACTTGACAGCAAGGACCCACTGGACGGGCCACCGTATTTCACGAAAAAAAACGTTTCCCCCCTCACTGCTAGGACCCACCAGCGACATCTTCGCACGCAAGGAAGTGCGTCCATATTGCGGGTAAAAAAATGATTCGCCCCCCTGACTGCGAGGACCCACCAGCTACATCTTCACACGCAAGGAAGTGCCTGATAGTCGGGACCCACCTGGTCGAAGCGTACGCAGCATTGTCATTCTGGTCGCGAACGTGTACGTACATACTGGTCGATGTAGAGGCGCGCACGTGTGTTAGTAGAGGCGCACACGTGTGGTAGTAGAGGCGCGCACGTAGCATGTACACGTACATACAGCAGCCAGGGTGCAAGAAAGTAAATACGGCCACGTACGTACATACGGGCGGGGTCTCGAATGCCTACTTGCGCATACGTACGGCCAGGGCTCGTGTACATGGATGTGGCTGGGTCGGAACGGAGAAACTGCGTCGTCGTCGTGTTCATGCGGAGGCAACGGAATGCGTCGTGTTCGTCGGGAGGCAACGGAACGCGTGCTGTTCATCGGGAGCCAATCGTCTTGGACAGAACAGACGATGGAAACGAGGCCTGGTGTCGCAGAACGGAGGAAACGGCCTTGTGTTCGACCGGCCACGGTGGAAACGGGATCATGTTCATCGGGAGGGGTCTGGTGTACCGCAAAACGGAGGAAACAGACCTCCTACAGTAGAAACGGGGTCCTGTTGATCGGGAGGGGTGTGGCGTACTGCAAAACGGAGGAAACGGACTTGTGTTGGAGCGCTACGGTCGAAACGGGGGTCCTGTTCATCGGGAGGGGTGTGGCATACCGCAAAACGGGACTCCACAGGATATTGTTCATCTCCACCGTCGACCTCCTCCAGCCTCCACGGGCTCCTGTTCAACCACCGTCGACCTCCTCCAACCTCCACCTGCGACTGTTCATCCAGCCTCCACCGCGCGCTCCTCCACCGGCTACTGTTCAACCAGCCCTCTCCATGGGGTCATGTTCAACCACCCCTCCATCGGCTACTGTTCATCCAACCCTCCACCGGCTACTGTTTAACCAGCCCTCCACCAGTTACTGTTCAACCAGCCCTCCACGGGGTCCTGTTCATCCAGCCCTCCATGGGGTCCTGTTCATCAACCGGCTGGATCGATCGAGGTCCTATTCATCCAGCGGCAACGGCCTCTACTACCACGGGGTCCTATCCATCCAACCCCCCACCGGGAACTATTCATCCAACCTCCCCCCACAACACTCACTGTTCATCTAGAGGCAGCATCGATCGGCTTTAGTTAGCAGCAGTAGCGAAAGAATCACTCGGGTTCAGTTAACAGCAAGGGATCGATCGATCGCTCGGGTTCAGTAACGCGTAGCCTGCAGTGCAATCGCTCGGGTTCAGTTAGAGCGCAACGCCTCGCACACACGCGCGTACATACGAGAGAAAAGCGCATCGCTCGGCCCCCGACCACCCACCGTAACCGGGAACTCCCCCGATATTTTCCTCGCCCTTGCTTCTACCATGGTTTTCTCCGTCATGGACGGCCCAAAGAATGTCATGCAGCTGCGTCTCCGGCCCGCCCAGGACGAAAGCCCATTTTATGTCATGATTTTTTGTCATAGAAGTAGGAGCCCACCACATCTATGATGATACCGGGTTTTGTCACAATTATCGTCACAGAAGTGTCAAAAACGGATGTGTCTTTTTTTTTGTAGTGATGCACTTTGAAAACCAGCTAATGATCCAAAGTAGTTCAGATTATAGAACACTAAATGATGTAAGCACCAAAAAACACAAAATTCAACATGGTGTGCAAGGACTACTAACATGGTCTGTACCTGCTTGAGTTATTCGTTCTCTTCATGAAAATATCGAAGTGTAATTGCACCTATAACCAGTGTGCAAACTACATATCAATATATCTATCCTGCACAAGTATGCCAATAGTTTCAAAAAACATATTAAAAAAGTATTTATGCTATGTTGTCATGATACGGGGACTTTCTGGTAGATGGCCTCGACGTTTCCTCAAGCCATGAAAATGTACTATAATTTGCTTGTCATCAATGCCTGCAAATCTCTATGTCTCTCTCAACATAGAAGATCATCATTAGACACTAAATCCTTCAATGGGAGCTTGCAAAATGCTTGCATTAGATCCCTCATTAGACACTATATGTTCATCACCAGGAGCATGTAAAATGTTTGCATCAAATCCTTCATTAGCAGTCTGTTCACTAGACACTTCAGGCTCAAGAATAACATGAGCTTGTATGTTTGCACCAGAAACTTGATTAGATACATCAGAATCAGTCAGTTTAGTATTGATTGGGGGAGTTATAAAATAAGCAGAAATTGATTTCATTTTCTCATAGATTCCCTACATACAAGCAGTTTTACAACACCGTCAGGTTTAACTATTGGCCATAAATTTAACACTTGAATTAGATATAATCAGGGATGTAATGTACCTGCTCGTTGCGCATGCTGCTCTTGCAAGCTACGACTTTCCGTTTGTGCAAGCTCGATGCCATGCCCGTGCTGCCGCTGCTGCCTCCCACGCAGGCTACACCCAGGGTTGGATCTTCATCTTCTTGTCCTTCAATTCGCTTGAAGCCCGGCGACCGCCCTCCAACGAGAGCGCGAGAAAGTGTTGTGTCGGTTTGTCCAGCGGCGGCTAGGTTAGGATCAAACCAGACTGGAGGCTGGAGCGAACGAATTGGGGTTTTTCCTGCTATCGATCGATATGGGAGGCGCTCGTTTGGGCCGCAAGCCTTTTATAGGGCCTGCCTTGCACTTACGTTATTGGCCCATCCAAATTGGAACATTTTTCTACATTTTTTACATTGCCTGCTATTGCGTTGGTACGAACAAAACTAGCCTGGGCCAACCTGGACGACTCAAACTAGGTGCACACTTTCCATCCACCCATGGCGGCTGCCCATACCAGCCCCTATGGTGACGTCGCCCCTTTTTGCGTGTATGATTGGGGTAGTGAAAAATATTCCAGTGGCGCTTTTGATTTACCCACAGAATGGTTGAATTGCTTGTTTCTATGAACTGAGTTCGCCAATAATGTGAAGGATGCCAGTCTTTTCATCCTATTGTAGATTGCTTAGATCTCGATATGTCAAATGTAATCGCATGAAATATACAGTAAAAGCCAGTGTGATGTGTGTGGCTACAACTAGTCTGACTAGAGGTCCTTGATAAGTCCATTTTGCATCATGCTTTTACATCAATATTTATTGCATTATGGGTTGTTATTACACATTATGTCACAATACTTATGCCTTTTCTCTCTTATTTTACAAGGTTTACATGAAGAGGGAGAATGCCGGCAGCTGGAATTCTGGGCTGGAAAAGGAGCAAATATTAGAGACCTATTCTGCACAACTCCAAAAGTCCTGAAACTCCACGAAAGTGAGTTTTGGAATATATTAAAAATATTGGGCGAAGAAAGCACTAGAGGGGGGCCACCCACCGTCCACGAGGGTGGAGGGCGCACCCTACCCCCCTGGGCACGCCCCCTGCCTCGTGGGCCACCTGGCAGCCCCCTGATGCCCATCTTCTGGTATAAGGTGTCTTTCACCCTGAAAAAATCAGAAGGAAGCTTTCGAGACGAAGCGCCGCCGTCTCGATGCGGAACCTGGGCAGAACCAATCTAGGGCTCCAGCGGAGCCGTTCTGCCGGGGAAACATCCCTCTGGGAGGGGGAAATCGTCACCATCGATCCTCTCATCGGGAGGGAGTCAATCTCCATCAACATCTTCACCAGCACCATCTCCTCTCAAACCCTAGTTCATCTCTTGTATCCGATCTTTGTCTCAAAACCTCAGATTGGTATCTGTGGGTTGCTAGTAGTGTTGATTACTCCTTGTAGTTGATGCTAGTTGGTTTATTCAGTGGCAGATCATATGTTCAGATCCTTTATGCATACTAATACCCCTCTGATTATGAACATGAATATGATTTGTGAGTAGTTACATTTGTTCCTGAGGACATGGGAGAAGTCTTGTGTCGGTGTACAAAAAGAGGGGTGCACTTTTGTACCCCTTTACCTCTGCACGGGCAGTCGGAGCCGCGCCCACGGTCACACCAAGAAGAACAGGGGAGATGAGCCAAGGTAAGACAGAAGCCCAAGATAATCAGAGCAACGCCAAGGCCAAGACCACAAAGAGCAGAGGGCAGCCTCAGCAGCCCCGGCAAGGCCCTTACCGGGGCAGCTCGCCCCACACCAACAGAGCGAGCCACCCTTGAGCCCACGGTCTCCAACATCACGTTGGGCCAGGGCTCGGGAGGCACCTCCGTGGTGGCATGCAGATCTTTGTGAAGACAAGGAACACTCAAGATCAGATGAGGATTAGAAGACGACGATCCTCGGCAAGATCCTTGCCGAGGAAGGCCACCAGACCCCCGGCAAGGTCCTTGCCGGGGACGACAGCGCGCCACGGCAAGACTCTTGCCGGGCCACCCGGCAAGGCCCTCACCAAGGACGCCAGCGGGGCCACCGCCAGGCCCGCGCCAACCAAGTTTCCACCGCCGCTCACATGCAGCTGCCAGCCCAACCAGCTGGGCAGGCACCTGCGTGGCAACATGCAGCTCCCAGGCCAACTCATCAAGTGCCTGCGTGGCGGCATGAAGATCTTCGTGGAGGCTCCACCTCAGCTGCCTGCCTGCCTACGTGGCGCTGCATGCATCGCTGGCCAGGGCGTGTGTCGAAGCAAGGAGGAGCGGCGACGGACGGGACGGGCCTCGCCCCCGTCCCAATTAAAGCAAGGGGACACCTAAGCTACGCATTAAATGCGTCTTGTCCTGTAATACGAGCAATAAGCTCAGGGCACTGTGCGCCTTTCCACCTCCTGTGTGCCACTGTGGCAGCCCCTTCGACCATAAAAGGAGGCCCATGGCATACTGGAGAAGGATTCGGCTCTTCCGAACCAAGCACTCACCACAGCTAGTTCGAGAGCTCAAGAACTCTCTAAAATACACCCACCAAAGCAGGACTAGGGTTTTACGCATCCTCGCGGCCCGAACCTGGGTAAACGATCCTTGTGCTGGTTAATAATCCTGCTTTTCTCGCAACCCCGCGCCCTGGCAACCGTAGTAGGGATTCTTGTGATCCCATAGGTGTCGTTTCCCCGACATCCTTGGAGCGCCAGGTAGGGGGCGCAATTGTGAGAATCTGGTCTAGTAGCCAGCCTAGCAGTTCTTCGTCACCATAGCTCCCCAAAAGGAGACGGCCAGGAGAAAAGGCGCCGCCTGCGAACGCGAAGGACGCCAGTGCGGCGACAGAGAAGCTAAGTCATTCAGAGCTTTGAGTTATTTCCTTATATATATATATAAGGTTATCGTCCTCGGAGATCTTGCCTATCTATGAGAAACCTGCACGCAAAGGGGCCCTCCCGCAATTGGCAACGCCCTTGTTCTGTTTCGAGTCCGCTCAACAGCTCAAGCGGCCGCGTCGAGAGTGGTGGGGTAGCCTTCCGCACCTGGCAACGCTCTCGATTCTGACTCGAGTCAAGCTCAATAGTTCGGGCGGCCGCGCTAAGGGCGACAAGGTGGTTTGCCCGGCAGCAAGCGCACCCGGCAGGCCAATGGGGATCCGTCCCCAAGACGCCACCCTGGGTTTACGCGCTGGCAAACCTACCCAGTTAACGTAGGGTCGACATACAAAGGAAAATCGAACAGGAAAATAACATGCATAATACTAAAAGTGTTGCAGAGTCATATTACATCAAATTGTTACTGCGGTTCTAACTAGAGATAGCAATTGTCTAGGTTGTGAACCTGCAGCGGCGATAAGAAACGGGGTGCCTAATCCCGGCGCTGGCCCTCCACCCTCAGAATTCCGCCGACACGGCTGATGATGGGCTTGATGCGCTCCCTGAGCGGCGCGAGGTCAGTACCCTCCGGCAAGCTCTCCAGTACGGCGTCGAAGTCGAGGTCGGGGTACCAGTGTGCCACCTTGGTGAGAACCTTGGTCATGGCGCCCTGGCAAAGCCTCCGGGCCTCGTCGGCCAGCGAGGCCGCCCGGTTGGCGTGAAGCCACTCCAAAGCACCGACAACCTTCTCAAAGAACAGGGTCAGGCTGCAGTTGGCGCTCATGCTCCGCTCCGGGACATACCTCACGTCCGGCATCCCCATGGTGGCCAGCTGCGCGGTGGCCTGGTTGGCGACGGTGGCGAGGCAGTCGAGCCAGCGGTTCTCGCCCTCCACGTGATCCGCGAAGTTGAGGCCCTCGTTCTTCCGCAACTGCTTCTCGGCCTCCAGCTCCTTGGCCAGGGTCCCCTCTTGGGTTTTGGCCTCCGACAGCACATTCTCGAGACCCTCCAGCTTTAGCTTGAGGTCTTTGATGGAGTTATTGGCCTCGGAGAGCTCCCCGACCCTGCTGACGGCCGCGCCCTGTGCCTCCGTCAGGGCATTGTTGAGCGTGTCCTTCTCCTGGGACAGCTTCAGGGCCTGCTCCTTCAGCTCGTCCCGCTCCGCCTCCAGCTCCTTCACCTTGCCGATGTGAACCTGGGTCTGCTCCAGTTCGCCGGTCCGCTGCAAGACAAGCTTCTCCACCTCTTCATCCTTGCCGCAGAGCATGGCGGCAAGCTTCTCCTCGCACGCAGCGAGGTCCTCCTCCTGGGAGTTTAGTGCGGCCTGGTGCTGAGTCCGGGCGGCCTCGGCTACCGCGGCCAAGCCCTCCGCCGTCTCCTGGGCCTTCTCGATGTCGGCCAGCTTCATGGTGAGCTCCACATCGCGCTTGGCCAGCTCGCCCTGGGCAGCCTTCAGCTCCGTGTGAGCCTTGCGGAACTAGTCCTGCGTCTCGGCAATGCGCTTCTGGAGGTCCGCCTCCACCTTCTCCACCACCGCCGTCCTGGACTTAACCTTGTCCAGGCGGGCGCGGTGGAGTGCCTGGAGCTTCCGGAAGCTGCCGCCCATGGTGTGGAGGAGCCGCTCTTCCTGCGAGCCATCGCCACCAACAATCGGCTCGTCGACGACTTCAAGCCCGGCAGCGGCGAGCACTTCGTCGTCGAACACCTCTCCCTCAACGGGTGTCCTGGTGCTCGACGCGCCTGGAAGATGGACGAACAAGTCGTCACTCACCCTCAGGTACTTGCCGGAGCCGGAAGCAGCAGAAGAGGAAGGCTGGTCCTCAGCCGCCTCCTCCTCCTCCTCGGCAGCGGCCCCGCCGGCCTCCCCGGTAGGCCCCTTACCGGTCTCCTCAGCGGCGTCCTCAGCAGCGCCCTTGGCGGCCACCTCCGTGGCGATCTTCTCGGCGTCTGCCTCGACGGCCTTGGCGACACCCTCGGTGATGGTGTCCACATCCTCTGGGTTCACCGAGGAGGGATCTGGACAGCAAAGAAGGGAGTGAGGCAAGGCCAAGACCAAGAGCTAGAAAGAAAAAGGAACAGGGACAAACGGCGAACGACTTACCTGCGCCAGTACCAGGTTGGGAAACGGAAGTCCCCTCCCCGCCAACATTTGGCGTCGAGGCAAGGCCGCCAGCGCCCAAGTTCTCCTCCTCCTCCTCCATGTGCGTTGGCTCGGTGCTTGGCGCCCTTGCCGGGGACGCCCCTCGGGGCGGCGTGGTCAATGGGGGCGGCGTGTTGGAAGTAGCCCTCTGCGGCTCCACCTGCTGCTGCTCTCCTCCTGCATACCTGGCAAGGTCAGCACCAAAGTGTCGTGCCCCTGACACATGTCGACAGGAGAAGAGTGATGAACTTACGCTGGGGGCTATGCCGAGGGCTGCTGTCCGGGCTGCTCAACACCACGAGTGGCGCCCTCGAAGTACCAACCGAGGGCTGGCCACCCGCCAAGACCTTGGCCCTCTTCACTCTCTGGGCCAGCGTCTCCACGTCCCTGCAAAGACGAAGATAAGTCAAGATGAGAAACACAGATTGAAGGGGGCAGAGATAACAAAAGGAACCAGATACTTACTCGTCGTCCGCCTCCTCCTCTGCTGTCTTCCTCTTCCTCCTCGGGCTGAGGGATCCATAATCGAAAGTGACCTCCGCGTCAACATCCGCCGGAGGAGGGGAAGGAGGCGGTGTCTAGACACGCGTGGATGAAGAAGGGGCGGTTGTCTTCTTCTTCACCGCAGCCTTCGCCGGCTTCTTCGCCGCTGCGGCCCTTGTGTGGTGCCCGGACCCCTCCAAGGTCAGCTGCGGCCGCGCAACCCTGCCGGGCCGGATCGGCTCGCCGGAACTAGCCCGCCGCAGGACTCGCCCTCTCCCCGTAGTCGGCGTCGGGCCTGCAGCCTCGGCCTCCTCCAACGATGACTCGCCGACCACATCTTCAACCAGAGGAGCCTTGGTGCCGGCGCTGCGGGCTTTCCCGGCGGCCGCCGCCCACCGGGCGAGCTCCTCCTCCTCCGCGGCCGTCGCGGCCTTGTCCTCCACACCGCCAGCGCTGCCGGCCTCTTCGGCAAGCTGTGCCTCCCTCGCCCTGGTGGCGATGTAGTCCAGTTCCGCCTGGGTGGTGTCCTAGAAAAGCAGCCGCTCGGCGTCGGCGTTGACGTACCCCTCGTGCAGAGTATGAAAGAACTGTTGCACCTTGGTGTCCTCCGGCTCCTTCCAGCTTGGGTCGGGGCCATGCGCGTTGCAGTCCGGCATCATGGCTATGATATCGGACCGGCGCGAGTTATTACACAACGGGACCACCCCTGTCGGTAGCTTGAACAGAGGCCCCTTGAGGACCTTGCCGGCCTTCGCAGCGGCCCTCGCGACCTTGCCGGTCCGCTCAACCTCGCCGTCACGGCCCACATCAAGCTGGAAGAGCCGCTGGCAGAAATGGGCGTGTCCCATCACTATGAAGTTATGGTCGAGGCCGGGACGAGGCCGCATGATGTCGGCGGGGTTCGTGAAGAGCCAGGCTGGCCTCCCCTTGTTATGCAGTGGAGCGATCCGGTGACGGATGAAGTTCGCCCGATCATCTCAAGGGTGAGCCCGGCCTTGGTGAGCCAGAGGATCCTGGTGGTGGCGACCGTGAGCTTCTCGTTGTCAGCGTCGACGTTGCTCCAATCGCTTCTGCGGACCGGCGGCGCCCGGCGAACTTCACAGAACGCCGGCGGGTCCTTCTCCTCGATCCAGCACCACCGGCCCCACCATTCTTCCCACCTCTCCTTCATGGTGCCCTCCGGATACGCTCCCTTGGACCTTGAGACCCAGGCGATGCAATCGGAGATGGCGCTCCCAGGTTGGATCCGAGGGGAGAAGTAATGGCGAAAGAGCGCCGTGTTGGGGTGCACCCCAACGAGGCCCTCGCAGAGATGCGCGAAAAGGGCCATGCACGCCACCGCATTCAGAGTAAAATCCAGGAGGCGGAAGCCAAATGTATGCATGACGTCGCAGAAGAAATCGGAGAAGGGAGGACAGAGCCCGTAGGAAAAATAATCGACAAAGAAGGGGTACCAATTTGGGGCAGCCTCGGCGCACTCGGCGGGGATGATGCGCGTGG
>NC_057802.1:427542403-427619919 GCF_018294505.1 Triticum aestivum | reverse complement strand
AGGCGGACTGCGTCCGCTGCACCGCCAGCGCACTCTCCGGCGGCTCCGGCGTCCTTGGCCACTCCCTTGCCCTTGGTGGATTTTGGCGCCATAGCGGCTGGGGAAGGAGGGCAGGACAGAGGGTGGCGGAAGCGCAACGGTGGCGAGCAGGAGCGAAGCTTGGAGAAGGAGAGGAAGAAGAGCGGAGGCTTTCGAGATTGGGATTACGCGAAGGGTAAAAAGAACAGTGTGCTCGCGGTTATCCCTTTTTTATGGGGAAGCCGCGGGTCGCGCTGCCCATTTACTGCGATGTGACGCCTGCGTGTGGGAACCGCCCCACGCATGACGCCCACGTCATGCACGCCCCTCCACGCCACGCCGCGCCGTGCGCACGGGTCGTGGAAAGCGCAGCGCGCGAAAAGTTTTACCGCGGTAAAAACTGCCCCGCCTGCCCGCGCACCAGTTTGGGCCTGGCCCAACAACGTGTCGCGCTTATGTGTGACCCAGGCCCGGGGGCTCCTGTCAGTGTACAAAAAGAGGGGCGCACTTTTGTACCCCTTTACCTATGCACGGGCAGTCGGAGCCACGGCCACGGTCACACCAAGCAGAACAGGGGAGGTGAGCCAAGGTAAGACCGAAACCCAAGATAATCAGAGCAACGCCAAGGCCAAGACCACAAAGAGCAGAGGGACGAAGCAGGTTCCCCCGGCAACACCCTTGCCGGGGCAGCTCGCCCCACACCAACAGAGCGAGCCACCCTTGAGCCCACGATCTCCAACATCACGTTGGGCCAGGGATCGGGAGGCACCTCCGTGATGGCATGCAGATCTTTGTGAAGACAAGGAACACTCAAGATCAGATGAGGATTAAAAGACGGCGATCCTCGGCAAGATCCTTGCCGAGGAAGGCCACTAGACCCCCGGCAAGGTCCTTGCCGGGGACGACAGCGCGCCACGGCAAGACCCTTGCCGGGCCACCCGGCAAGGCCCTCACCAAGGACGCAAGCAGATCCACCGCCAGGCCCGCGCCAACCAAGTTTCCACCGCCACTCACATGCAGCTGCCAGCCCAACCAGCTGGGCAGGCACCTGCGTGGCAACATGCAGCTCCCAGGCCAACTCATCAAGCACCTGCGTGGCGGCATGCAGATCTTCGTGGAGGATCCACCACCGCGCCACCTCAGCTGCCTGCCTGCCTACGTGGCGCCGCATGCCTTGCTGGCCAGGGCACGTGTCGAAGCAAGGAGGAGCGGCAATGGACGGGACAGGCCTCGCCCCCGTCCCCAATAAAGCAAGGGGACACCTAAGCTACGCATTAAATGCGTCTTGTCCTGTAATACGAGCGATAAGCTCAGGGAACTGTGCGCCTTTCCACCTCCTGTGTGCCACTGTGGCAGCCCCTTCGACTATAAAAGGAGGCCCATGGCATACTGGAGAAGGATTCGGCTCTTTCAAATCACGCACTCACCACAGCTAGTTCGAGAGCTCAAGAACTCTCTGAAATACACCCACCAAAGCAGGACTAGGGTTTTACGCATCCTCGCGGCCCGAACCTGGGTAAACGATCCTTGTGCAGGTTACTAATCCTGCTCTTCTCGCAACCCCGTGCCCCGGCAACCGTAGTAGGGATTCTTGTGATCCCATAGGTGTCGTTTCCCCGACATCTTGTTATAAGTAGTCATGTGAATTTGGTATTCGTTCGATATTTTGATGAGATGTATGTTGTCTATCCTCTAGTGGCGTTATGTGAACGTCGACTACATGACACTTCACTATTATTTGGGCCTAGGGAAGGCATTGGGAAGTAATAAGTAGATGATGGGTTGCTAGAGTGACAGAAGCTTAAACCCTAGTTTATGCGTTGCTTCGTAAGGGGCTGATTTGGATCCACATGTTTCATGCTATGGTTAGGTTTACCTTAATTATTCTCTCGTAGTTGCGTATGCTTGCGAGAGGGGTTAATCATAAGTGGGATGCTTATCCAAGGAAGGGCAGTACGCAAGCACCGGTCCACCCACATATCAAATTATCGAAGTAACGAACGCGAATCATATGAGCATGATGAAAACTAGCTTGATGATAATTCCCATGTGTCCTCGGGAGCGCTTTCCTTTATATAAGAGTTTGTCCAGGCTTGTCCTTTGCTACAAAAATGATTGGGCCACCTTGCTGCACCTTGTTTACTTTTTTTACTTGTTACCCATTACGAATTACCTTATCACAAAACTATCTGTTACCGATAATTTCAGTGCTTGCAGAGAATACTTTACTGAAAACTGCTTGTCATTTCCTTTTGCTCCTCGTTGGGTTCGACACTCTTACTTATCAAAAGGACTATGATAGATCCCCTATACTTGTGGGTCATCAAGACTCTTTTCTGGCGCCATTTCTGGGAAGTGAAGCGCCTTTGGTAGGTGGAATTTAGTAAGGAAAAATTTCTATAGTGTGCTGAAATTTACTGTCACTTGTTACTATGGAAAATAATCCTTTGAGGGGCTTGTTCGGGGTATCTTCACCCCGACCAGTAGAGCAAAGAGTTGCTCCTCAACATACTGAACCTACTGACAATGTTTAATTTGAAATTCCTTCGGGTATGATAGAGAAACTGCTAGCTAATCCTTTTACAGTCGATGGAACATTACATCCCGATATGCACCTAATCTATGTGGATGAAGTTTGTGGATTATTTAAGCTTGCAGGTATGCCCGAGGATGTTATCAAGAAGAAGGTCTTCCTTTTATCTTTGAAGGGAAAGGCATTGACATAGTTTAGGCTATGTGATGATATTGGATCATGGAACTATAACCGATTGAAATTGGAATTTCATCAGAAGTTTTATCCTATGCATCTGGTTCATCGTGATCGCATTTATATATATAATTTTTGGCCTCGCGAAGGAGAAAGTATCGCTCAAGATTGGGGGAGGCTTAAGTCAATGTTATATTCATGCCCCAATCATGAGCTCTCAAGAGAAATTATTATTCAAAAGTTTATGCTCGGCTTTCTCTCAATAATCGCTCCATGCTCGATACTTCTTGTATTTGTTCTTTTATGATGAAGACTATTGAATTCAGATGGGATTTATTGGAAAGAATTAAACGCAACGCTGAAGATTGGGAACTCGACGAAGGTAAGGAGTTAGGTATAACACCTTAGTTTGATTGTGTTAAATCTTTTATGGATACCGATGTTTTTCGTGAATTTAGCACTAAATATGGACTTGACTTTGAGATAGTAGCTTCTTTCTGTGAATCATTTACTACTCATGTTTATCTCCCTAAGGAGAAGTGGTTTAAATATCATCCTCCCATTGAAGTAAAAGTAGTTGAACCTATTAAAGTTGAAGAAAAGACTATCACTTATAATGTTGATCCTATTGTTCCTACCGCTTATATTGAGAAACCACCTTTCCTTGTTAGAATAAAGGATCATGCTAAAGCTTCAACTATGGTTCGTAAGAGTAATGCTAGAACATCTACACCCTCTGAGAAAATTAAAGTTGAACCTAGTATTGCTATGGTTAAGGATCTCTTGGTTGATAATATTGATGGGCATGTTATTTACTTCTGTAATGAAGCTGCTAGAATTGCTAGACCCGATACTAAAAATAAGCATAGACCGAGATCATTGTTATCATGCTGTCAGGACCCCGATCCTAAGTCACACCAATCTAGGATGTAACACATCATATCACTTTGCGGCCTCACGCACGGTATTCCCACGGGTGCCACCTTACCCGGCCCGGGACCGTTTACGCCTTTTGGCTCACGTATATGATAGTGTCGCTAGCATCCATATGACCGAGAACACGGGCTGACATGACTAGTCGTGAACCCAAAGTGGCACTAACTTACTGGGACAGGCATACATGACCTAGCAACGAACGTGTCGGTCATCAGCGAGTGAATTCGGGCTGTAGCAACTGGGCTAGCAGGACTCCGGGAATCCGGGCTGTAGCAGGCTAGCAGGACTCCGAAATACACCGCGAGACATTTCCCCGAAGGGACAGACACAAGATCGAAGAAGGACACATGCCGGACAGTCTAAGTGTTCCGGAGCAGTAGCAACTGGGCTAACAGGACTCCGGTAAACCGGGTTGTAGCAGACTACCATGGCTCAGTGGAAGCAGTAGACTACATTTCCCCATAAGAGAGGCTACCAAGCATAGACAACAAGGTTGTCGGATCCCACACATACCAAGCATTTCAATCATACACACAATATGCTCGATATGTGTAAATACAACATGGCATCACAACAAAACTCTATGACTCAAAGTATTTATTCATAAGACTCCGAAGAGTTAGATATTACAGACATGGGTCTCATGACCCAGCATTCAAGTCATACAAGCAATAGCACAAGCGGAAGCTTACATGTCTGAGTACAGACAACTACAAATGAAAAAGGCTGAGAAGCCTGACTAACTACAAGACCCTCCGGGGTACAAGATCGTAGCTGAGGTAACAAGCTAAACGTCGAAGTCCACGCGAAACTACTAGCGAGACTGAAGTCTCTCTGCAAAAACATAAATTAAGCAAACGTGAGTACAAATGTACCCAGCAAGACTTACATCAGAACTATCTACATATGCATCAGTATTAACAAAGGGGGTGGTGGAGTTTAACTGCAGCAAGCCAGCTTTGACTCGGTGGCTGTCCTGAACTACGACTGCAAGTAACTCTTTTGAGGTGGCGCACACGAGTCCACATATTCACCATATCAATACACCACTATGGATCTGCTCCCGTCTCCCTACGAGAACGCCATCCATAGCACTCATGCTTATCTTGCGAGTTTTAGAGTATCCACTTTCACTTGTCTATGAACTGTACAGGTAACCCAGAAGTCCTTTTCCGTGGACACGGCTATTCGAATATATGATGTTAACCCTGCAAGGGTGTACTTCTTCACACACGCTCTCGCCACTTACCACCATCTACACGTCATGTATCTCGGCAACCTTCAAGCGGAAGCCTGGCGAGGGAGTTGGCCACGACCTGACTAACCACACAAGTCTCTAGTCCAGGTTTATCACCTATTCGAGTTCCATCCGCATGGAGATCCGGCCGGGGTGTCGCTCATGGCCCCAAACGATGTGAGCAGGGTTCCCAAGCCCACCATTCGGGTGCCACTTGGTACACCGTGCCACTGTGCCTAGTCTGTCCCAAGCCCACCTGTACCGGGTGCCACTTGGTAGACTACTAACACTACCTACAAACACCAGAAACTAGTTGCAACTCCTGGACAGAGATCAGGATTATTAATAAGTCGAGAGGGGCACTTAAGCATTCCAATGCGTGGTAGTAACTGTTCATGGATCACAAACAAAGAACTCAGTTCCTGAGGACGGCTGCAATCAGACAACCCACCATGTACTCCTACATGGCCTCTCACCGCTACCTTTACCAAATCGTGTTCACACACTTAGCTCTCAACAGTAGGACATGTTCACCACATTCCAATTCATCCCCGATGAATCAGACCTGACTCAACTCTAAGCAGTAGAAGGCATGACAAACAAGCATGAATGAGTAGGCACATCAGGGCTCAAACAACTCCTACTCATGCTAGTGGGTTTCATCTATTTACTGTGGCAATGACAGGTCATGCAGAGGAAAAGGGGTTCAACTATCGCAACATGTAACAGTTGAGTCGTTGTTGTCCTAATGCAGTAAAAGAGAGCAGGAGTGAGAGAGTGGGATTGTATCGGAATGAACAAGGGGTTTTGCTTGCCTGGCACTTCTGAAGATAGTATAGTTCTTCATCGGTGTCATTGATCACATCGTCGGTAGGTCATCTACTGAGAGGGGACAAACACCGGCAACAGAGAAGGAAACACAATAAATGCAATTCTCAATATGATGCATGATCAAGACATGGCAAAATGAGTGTGTTGGGCTAATGCAACTACAACCAGCTGGGTTTGGGTCATTTTGAACCAAAGGTTCAATCCCAAACTCAACTTATGAATTTAAATAGTGCCTTATCATGTTTTGCACTAAACAGCAAGGTTAATTTGCTTAAACATGCATGAAACAAGAACAGATGGATAGATTGGATTTTTCTGATCATTTTTCATATATAATTCATATTATTTGGAGTTATAGATAATTTTCTATGAATTTTAGATGTTTTGGGCATTTTCTAGAATTTCCTGGATTATTTTGTAACAGCCCCAAAATTGGGTTATCAATTTTTGTGCCGTCATTCTCTCCTGGCACTCATTTTTAGAATCTTTCTCCTGAGTTTGTTGGATGACTCTGAGATTTCTTGTCATTTCCAACTTTTCAAAACCTTGCTCATGTCTTTGTCAGTGGGCAAGACCACATTTGCATCATCTCAAACCCTCTCAAACCCTAATTCCAAATTTTTGAAATTTGGATATGTCCTTTGTGCTTACAAAGGAGCCATCATTTTCCTTGATCTATTGATCTTCCCAATTGTTCCCAGAGATCATCCTCTCTTTCTGAACCTTGGATATGCAAAAAATATTGCCAAGTCTCATGCAATATTTTTGAATTGTGATTTATTCCTTTTCTTGATTTTCTGATGAATAAAATCCAAAGGCATAGCTAGCCATCTCCTAAATTCATGAGAATTGGGGGAGTTGATACTTATGCCTAATCCAAGCTCTAGCAAATATATTGGCCATAATTAAATAAGGAAAATTTCCTTTTCCTATTTAATGCCAATATTGCATTTCCGCCATTTTTCAAAGGAGCTACCATTTTTATAGCAAGTAAAATTCCCAAATAATTTGTGGAGCTTGTACTTGCTATATCTTCCCCATTTCCATCCAAACCCATGTTTCAAACACCATAGTTTGAGCACATGATCCAATGCAAGTTTCTGCCCTGTCTGAAATTTTTGCAAAGGAAGTGTTTGAAACCTTGGTCCATTTGAGCTCAAATTTGGCAAGGTGATTAACATTGATAAATCACCTCTGGATACCAAAAATCAGCTCAAGCCATCTATCCAATATTCCTTGGCAATTTTCTCAAGTTTCTCTTCAGATTGCTTGTCTGTGAAGGAAGTACCCTCATAGATGATCAAAATGAGCAGAAACTTTTCCATCAGTCTCTAATGACCATATTATCACACTCCTCCAAGATTCATCTCATTCCATTGAACTATGTGAGCCCAGGAGCAATTCTTTGTTTCTGTCCACATTTTCAGTTTGTGAAGCAAGTGTATCTTATCTTGCTCCATTATGGCTGAAACTTTTCCCAGGTCTTCTCATATCCATATGATCCATCCCCTTAAGATTTTGGCTCATTTCATCTAGCCATTTGCCCTGAGGATTTTTCTGAAGTTTTTGGGCAGAAACCATAGCTGTGAAGGAAGTACCATTTTGACAAGTCCAATTGGTATGAAATTTTTACAGCACCATTATATATCCAAATCATCAAGCTGTGCCAAGTTTTAGCCCAATTCCGCACTCCTAGTGAGTGCTTGTTCATCATCTAATTTCTGGACCAGATTTGGTGGTTGCACTGCAACCATATTAAATCTTTGTCCTAATGATCCCATAATTACCAGGACCATAGTCCTTGCTACCCTAAGCTTCTCAGACATCAGTTTTACCTTTTCACCTCTCTGGTTTAATCTGTAGAGTGTGGCAAAGTTTGCAACAACAAACTTGTGGAGCTTAGTTTACTCAGCTCCATTTGTCTCTGCCCATCTGTTTACCGTAGTAACACTCTCTCTTCGAAGTACTACACTTTAGACATGAGCTGGCATCAGTAAAAACTCCAGAGCGCGTCATGTCCGTGGTGATCACGAGTGTAACCAGCCCAAAACGGTGGTCTAGCCACTGTTTGCGTCGGCATCGCTGCTCCGACAGTCTCTAACCTCGCCATTAATGTCCTACAGCTCCCCCTCGACATCGTCTTCCCCCTGGACCTCTGGCCCCGTTCGTTTTCTTCTCCGGCGAGCCGTGCCAATGATCGAACAGTGTGCTGCTGTAGCCATCATCTTCTTCCTGGCTTCTGTCTTCTTCTCCCTCTCGTCCACGAGCGTTGCTCGTCTCCGTGATCCTCTTCGCCACGTCTTCTTCCTGCTCGTCGCCTTCCCGCCGCTTCTAGTGAGCTTTGGCCGCGCCTGCCGACGTTGTGCCCCTCGCCGGCGCGCGGACACGTCGCCTGCCGCTTGCCACCTCCTTCCCGAGCTCTCCCCGCGGCTATAAATAGCGCCCCCGAGCTCTGTCGCAGTCCACAATCCCTCCCCGAGCTCCCGAGCCTCTCCTCGCCCCCATTGCCTCCATGGCCGCCGCGGAGCTCCACTCGAATCCGAGCCGTAGCTCTTCCCCCTCCTTCTCTGCGGTGTGCTAGACCCCCTCCAGACCCCGGTGAACATCTCCCTCCCCTCATCCCCTCGTCGGAGTAGCTGTGGCCGCGCCCCCTCGTTCGGCCGCCGCCACCGCTGCTCTCTGTCCCCGTCTGGTGTCGTATCCCTGCTCCTCCCCGACGCTGGTTTCTCCTCTGGACGGGTGCGGTGGGCCGCGCCGTGCTCTCCGGTGGCCTCCCCTTGGCCGGAGTTGGCCGGAGCCGACGAGCCCACCGCTGGCCAGGCCCAGCCGTGCCTCTGTCTTGCCTCTCTCTCTGCTTCTGTCAGGCGCGAGAGGAAGAAGGAGATGGGAGGAGAGAGAAGAAGGTGCGGGACCCACCTGTCAGCGAGAGGAGGGCATGGCCCCGCTGGCCACGTCGGATAAGTGGACGCGCCCGACCACGACGCTGTTTCCCCTCGCTGAAGGTGTAATCAGGCGACTATGTTTCCTAGGTTAGAAAGTGCATTCGTTTGTTTCTTTAGATCAAAATACGTTTTCAGTTCTCTGAAGGCGTATTCTCAGAAAGGCGTTTTCTCTTTTTCAGCTCAACCGGCCGAAGTGCTTATTTTGTGAACGTTCACTGCTTTAGTTGCTTTTCTGCCTAAAAAGTGAACGGCCACAACTTTGCGCTCGTAACTCCGATTTAGGTGATTCCAACACTCATGTTCTCTGTTCGTCGAGCGCTTTCCGTTGGTATCATTTTCATAATGTTTTCACATAGTGAAAATGACCATTTTTTCCTTGCCCGTAAACAGCCCCTCCGAGAGAGAACTGTTTTCGGCAACTCTTTCCGCGGTCGTTTCACACTTCTTCCCGGAGTATTTGTCGACCCCCAGGCAAGCCAACCTCTTATCATGAGACCCGAACTTGCATGTTAACTTTTCTGCACCTTGTGTGTGTAGTTGCGGTTGTTTCTTATCATTTTCGGTTGTAGTCATTACGTTATGCTTATCATGCATGCTTGTGTATTCATGATGTCTTTTGCCATGCTAATTAGAATGTTATTAGTAATAATGCCATGTCACTACTCTACTTTATTTTCATGACATTGTTATAAAATGCTATGATGATTGTAATGCACCGTTGATATGCGAGTACTTGGTATTGTCATGTTCTTTATGCTATAGTTGTTCACTTGAGAAGCTCGGTATTTTATTAAAGCATTTGTATGATACATGCTCATTGTTACATTCATGTTCATGATGATGGAGAAAATGACTTAATAATAACAAACCTCCTCCGTCATCGATGGGATCGAAGCATAGTGCCACCAAATCGAACTTTTTCAGTGCAGCCACATTTTGCCTTTATGGCAAGGCTCTAATGCGATCTATTGCCATGCCTCTCGCCGGTGCCTCCAACGAGGGAAGGTTATGGGCGCGCGCTACCCTGATCAGGTAGGCGGACATAAGCCTTGTGTGCCCGTTGTTGAGATTATGGTACCGGGTCCCTGTGTGGGACCGTTTATGTTTTGGCCACGACGGTGGCCGTTGTGTCTTTGGTAGACATGGGGCCACCCAGGACTAGCCCGGTGGGGAGTGAGTCGGAGTGGTCGGGAGAGTGTCATGGCAGTAGGTCAGTTTTGTTGGAACATCGTTGGTCCACCCGAATGGGAGTTCAAGGCCATGGGTTCCGTGGTGTGGGTACAGTTCGCTACCTCTGCAGAGTGTTTATAAAGTCCATCGATAGCACACAGTTCGTAGTAGGTGACACTATCGGTTCTTCGTCGAAATGGAGGATAAACCTGAAATAATTAAGTTGGTAAATGATTATGTGATAACAAGAATATGGTGACTTGGACTATGGGATAGTCGTGAGAAGTCACGGTGATGTTTTGATATGATCACGAGACGAGGTCTCGGTGAGTGTTGGAGACCAAGTGTTGGTCATGGTTGTGATCGCCAGAAAGATCACCGTTCAGTTGCGAGGCAACCTGTTGGTAATAGAGTCCGAAGGACTCGGTGCACGGGTTTGATTGCATTGCATGAGTAATATGTTTGCATTTAAAGAACCATGGCAGAACAAGAGATAGTTGCATAAAGTTAACATGCTATGTCTGCATTGGATATGACCGGTAGTTTATATTCAGCATAGTTTCATGATGCCATGCCATGCCTTGATTTATATGTTAAATTATGCCATGATTGATATGATATGCTATGTTTTGCTATTACCATGTTATAAGCGTGTTTTGATATGCCATGTTATTGCCATGTTAATAGATGCTATGATGTTGTTCATGCTCACTTGATCTATATCATGCCATGTTTAGTAATTGATATGAGATAGGTTGTTGCATACACTTGGTTCCTGCTTTGTCTTCTGCTTGTTTGGATGCTATGTATTTGGGTTTCTTGCAAGTACATTCAATGTACTGACCTGGTGTGTCATGCCAGTTTTGTAGGTCGTACCCGAATCATTCGCCAGTCCTATGTGTTGTGGAGCCCAGCCAGTGTTGTTATGCTGCCAAACCAGGACTTCCGCCGCCATTTAAATAGCCTTAGGGCTATGCCAGATGATTGTATTCATCAATGATGTACTCTTCTATAATGGTATTTCATGAATATTCTTGTACCTGGAATGCTGTACCTTGGACCTGTCGTGCGTCAGGTTTTACTCTGGGCTGATGTGCGAAGGCCCCCTGCTCCATGCGGATCGGGGTGCCACAGGACATGGTATCAGAGCAGCCAGGCTACCATAGGTTATCCTAGTATTAGATTACCGCTACCATTAACCCGTAATGGCCCTAAGGGATTTGACCCATCCCTGGCATCCGGCATGGCCACTGTTAATCAACAGGTGGCGTAGTCGGGAACAGCATGTCCTCACCCCGTTGTCCCCGCCTAGTTATCCGTGGAACGAATAGCAACCATATCCTTTCTGGTCAGCCGCACCGCTTTCCCTTCACCATTAAAGGAAAGGGGCCACACCATGTGGGCATGTCCCGCATAGCTGCCTATAAAAAACCCCTTTCCGCTCGTCGTATCGCTCACCCGCAGTCAGCCATGTCCCTGCAAAGAAGCCTAGCTAGTAACACTCCAGCCATGGCTAGCACCTTCAAAGCTCCCAAGTTTTATACCCGCACATGTGCCGTCAACCATACTGGCTTTCCACCCCTTCTTACTGAGATGCTCACCAAAGCCTTTGGCTATAAGGCTAGCCCCGATTACCTGGTGTTCCAATCGGCGCCCGTCCCTCACCTGCATTGCTTTGATGCAAGAGTGCACATCAGCCTAGGTCCCGCAGTAGATGGCCAGCCGTTGGTTTTTCAGGGAAGAGCCATGCCTACCACTGATTTAGCCATTCAGGCCGCTGCTGTGGAGGCTATGCTTCACCTCCGAACCAGGTACCCGCATATGGCAACGAGGCGGGATTTTCTGCTTTTACCCCATTGTGACAGAAGTAGGAATGTAGCCTTCTCCCGCTATCCAAGGATATGACCCCGCAATCGCTCGCCTGGTGCAGTATATCACCGCCCAGGGGATGATGATTGCCAAGATGCTTGCCGAGTTTAGAGCCATGGAAAATGATGTGGTACGAGTCGTCAAGGAAGCTTACCGTGAGGCTCGTAAATTCGCATCTCAAGTCGTTCGCCCAACGCCATCTGACCAGTGCTATCCTCTCAGCCTGTGCTGTGGCCCAAGCCAAACATCATCACCCTCGATAGGGCTCTTTTACAGATCCACCAGCAGCATTTGCTTGGATCAATTTCAGCCACACCCCCAGCAGCCGAACCCCAACCCATGGTGCTGTCGGACGATGAAGATGGAGATTGGCTTAGTCTTCGTCCTCCCGGAGAGCCCCAGCAAGGCAAGTCCTCTGCATGACCTCAGTCACGCAGTGAGAAGGTCAGTCAGTCTGTTCATCCTCGATATGAGGATAGAACTATGTATCCCGGAATGATTTGGTTCGTTTAGCGCGTAGAGCGTTTGTGCTTTGTTGTATGCTGGTACTGTTGTAATCCATATGCTGTGTTCTATGTATGTTTTCGTGCTTCTGTTTTCGTGCCTGTTTTTGTTTGTCTCTCTGTCAAGCAGTGATATTTGACAGGGTTGACATGGTGTTGTTAACAAGATTTTAATTAGTAGATCACATACACTAAATAACACTGACTCGTCTCGAGTCTATAATAAATGTGCGCTGGTGTAGGTATATGTATACCAGGAGTACATATACCCACTAGCATTAACACACTTTAGTATGATTTGTCTGGTGTGTTTCTTTGTTGCATGTTTATTGCATCTGTCTGTTTGCTAGTTTAGATTTTTACTGCATACTGCACGCATACCCGGTTCACCCACGAGTACATTCGGGCAGTACTCGGGGGAATGCAAAGTCACATGTCCCTATCTATCTGTGCATACACTATGTGACGAATTTCCAACACTAGAAACCTCGCAGAGGCATTTCCGCCTGGAAATTCCTCGTCTCTAATTCTTTTTCCCGATTTCATTTCCGGAGGGACACTGCCAACTTTATTTCCCTCGGTCCAGTACATCTACCCCGATACAGGTTTCACCCTCGATTCTACCTCGACACCTACATTTCGTGGAGCTATCCGCGAAATTTTCCCGTACCCTAGTGTACACCTTGAGCTGGCGCAGCCACCTCACCTGCATCTGGACCCCACCACCATCGTCACTGCCTTGCGTGGCGCAGGTAGATAGCCACGACCGCTCCACCGCAGCACACGATTACTCTGCCGGCGCGAAGCGACGGAGAATCAAGCGTGGCGGAGGACCACCCCGTGCGCCATCTTCTCCCGCATCTCGAGCCACCGCACCTAGCCGCGCGTTGTTCCGAGCCCGATCATTCCTGATGAGTATCAGCAGGAGGAGTGACGAGCCGATCAGTGTGCCCAGCAAAGCTACGAGGAACAACCGTAGCGCCACCAAGAACACCTCCTCACCGAAGGAGCTCGGCTCGATCTCGCCCAAATCGAAGAGGTAGTAGAGCGGCATTGTGTTTGTGCATTGGAGGAGAGCCGCGCTGCCGTCTTTTATAGCCCAACCCCGGTGTACGGTGAGCGAGGTCCAGGAAAACCGCTCGTCGCCCGATCACTGGCGTCCAGGAGGCGAATCCGTGAGCAGTGCCGACAAGGTGCTGGCCCGCGACGGGAGTGCTCGCAGCACCGGCGTCGTGCACGCCGCGCACTATGGCTCTAGGGTCCTCATCGCCCTAGGAGCTAGATGTGCGCTGCGCCAAGCCGCACGCGGAGCAGCAGCGTAGGAGAAGCAGCAAGCCAGAGGTAGAAGAAGGAGGCTGCCAGTGGGCCCTGGACCCACGTGTCAGCAGGTGAAACCACTGTTCATTGAGTGCATCTAGCATTTTTCGGGAGTTTGATCTCGAGTGCCCCTAGCAGTGGATATATCCAGGTTTGCCATATCCCTCCCCGGGTGTACCAATTATCGGTGCCCCAACTCGTTTGAATTTAACCAAAGGTTTAGAATTAACCCCGACGTTTTTCCCCTGAGTGGTTATTATTTCATTTGTGCTGTAACCCTAGGAATCTCGAGGATGAGATTCTTTTTAAGGGGGGAAGAGTTGTAACAGCCCCAAAATTTGGTTATCAATTTTTGTGCTGTTATTCTCTCCTAGCACTCATTTTCAAAATCTTTCTCCTGAGTTTGTTGGATGACTCTGAGATTTCTTGTCATTTCCAAATTTTCAAAACTTGCTCATGTCTTTGTCAGTGGGCAAGACCTCATTTGCATTATCTCAAACCCTAATTCCAAATTTTTGAAATTTGGATATGTCCTTTGTGCTTACAAAGGAGCCATCATTTTCCTTGATCTATTGATCTTCCCAATTTTTCCCAGAGATCATCCTCTCTTTCTGAACCTTGGATATGCAAAAATATTGCTAAGTCTCATGCAATATTTTTGAATTGTGATTTATTCCTTTTCTTGATTTTCTGAGGAATAAAATCCAAAGGCATAGCTAGCCATCTCCTAAATTCATGAGAATTGGGGGAGTTGATACTTATGCCTAATCCAAGCTCTAGCAAATATATTGGCCATAATTAAATAAGGAAAATTTCCTTTTCCTATTTAATGCCAATATTGCATTTCTGTCATTTTCCAAAGGAGCTACCATTTTTATAGCAAGTAAAATTCCCAAATAATTTGTGGAGCTTGTACTTGCTATATCTTCCCCATTTCCATCCAAACCCATGTTTCAAAGACCATAGTTTCAGCACATGATCCAATGCAAGTTTCTGCCATGTCTGAAATTTTTGCAAAGGAAGTGTTTGAAACCTTGGCCCATTTGAGCTCTAATTTGGCAGGGTGATTAACATTGATAAATCACCTATGGATACCAAAAATGAGCTCAACCCATCTATCCAATATTCCTTGGAAATTTTCTCAAGTTTCTCTTCAGATTGCTTGTCTGTGAAGGAAGTACCCTCATAGATGATCAAAATGAGCAGAAACTTTTCCATCAGTCTCTAATGATCATATTATCACACTCCTCCAAGATTCATCTCATTCCATTGAACTATGTGAGCCCAGGAGCAATTCTTTGTTTCTGTCCACATTTTCAGTTTGTGAAGCAAGTGTATCTAATCTTGCTCCATTATGGCAGAAACTTTTCCCAGGTCTTCTCATATCCATATGATCCATCCCCTCAAGATTTTGGCTCATTTCATCTAGCCATTTCCCCTGAGGATTTTTCTGAAGTTTTTGGGCAGAAACCATAGCTGTGAAGGAAGTACCATTTTGGCAAGTCCAATTGGTATGAAATTTTTACAGCACCATTATATATCCGAATCAATAAGTTGTGCCAAGTTTTAGCCCAATCCAACACTCCTAGTGAGTGCTTGTTCATCATCTAATTTCTGGACCAGATTTGGTGGTTGCACTGCAACCATATTAAATATTTATCCTAATGATCCCATAATTACCAGGACCGTAGTCCTTGCTACCCTAAGCTTCTCAGACATCAGTTTTACCTTTTCACCTCTCTGGTTTAATCTGTAGAGTGTGGCCAAGTTTGCAACAGCAAACTTGTGGAGCGAGAGGAAGAAGGAGATGGGAGGAGAGAGAAGCAGGTGCGGGACCCACCTGTCAGCGAGAGGAGGGCGTGGCCCCGCTGGCCACGTCGGATATTGGACGCGCCCGACCCCGACGACGTTTCCCCGCGCTGAAGGCGTAATCAGGCGAATACGTTTCCCAGGTTAGAAAGCGCATTCATTTGTTTCTTTAGATCAAAATACGTTTTCACTTCTTTGAAGGCGTATTCTTAGAAAGACGCTTTCTCTTTTTCAGCTCAGCCGGCCGAAGTGCTTATTTTGTGAACGCTCAGTGCTTTAGTTGTTTTTCTGCCTAAAAATTGAACGGCCACAACTTTGCGCTCGTAACTCCGATTGAGGTGATTCCAATGCTCACGTTCTCTGTTCGTCGAGCGCTTTCCGTTGGTATCATTTTGATAATGTTTTCACATGGTGAAAATGACCATTTTGCCCTTGCCCGTAAACAGCCCCCTCCGAGAGAGAACTATTTCCGGCAACTCTTTCCGCGGTCGTTTCACACTTCTTCCCGGAGTATTTGTCGACCCCCATGCAAGCCAACCTCTTATCATGAGCCCCGAACTTGCATGTTGACTTTGCTTGCAACTTGTGTGTGTGTAGTTGCGGTTGTTTCTTATCGTTTTCGGTTGCAGTCATTTCGTTATGCTTATCATGCATGCTTCTGTATTCATGATGTCTTTTGCTGTGCTAATTAGAATGTTATTAGTAATAATGCCATGTCACTACTCTACTTTATTTTCATGACATCGTTATAAAATGCTATGATGATTGTAATGCACCGTTGATATGCGAGTACTTTGTATTGTCACATTCTTTATGCTATAGTTGTTCACTTGAGAAGCTCGGTATTTTATTAAAGCATTTGTATGATACATGCTCATTGTTGCATTCATGTTCATGATGATGGAGAAAATGACTTAATAATAACAAACCTCCTCCGTCATCGATGGGATTAAAGCATAGTGCCACCAAATCGAACTTTTTCAGTGCAGCCACATTTTTCCTTTATGGGAAGGCCCTAATGCAATCTATTGCCATGCCTCTCGCCGGTGCCTCCAACGAGGGAAGGTTATGGGCACGCGCTACCCTGATCAGGTAGGCGGACATAAGCATTGTGTGCCTGTTGTTGAGATTATGGTACCGAGTCCCCGTGTGGGACCGTTTATGTTTTGGCCATGACGGTGGCCGTTGTGTCTTTGGTAGACACGGGGCCACCCAGGACTAGCCCGGTGGGGAGTGAGTCGGAGTGGCCGGGAGATTGTCGTGGCAGTAGGTCGGTTTTGTCGGAACGCCGTTGGTCCACCCGAATGGGAGTTCGAGGCCATGGGTTCCATGGTGTGGGTACAGTTCGCTACCTCTGCAGAGTGTTTATAAAGTCTATCGATAGCACACAGTTCATAGTAGGTCACACTATCGGGTCTTGGTCGAAATGGAGGATAAACCTGTAATAATTAAGTTGGTAAATGATTATGTGATAACATGAATATGGTGACTTGGACTATGGGATAGTCGTGAGAAGTCACGGTGATGTTTTGATATGATCACGAGACGAGGTCCCGATGAGTGTTGGAGACCAAGTGTTGGTCGTGGTTGTGATCGCCAGAAAGATCACCGTTCGGTTGCGAGGCAACCCGTTGGTAATAGAGTCCGAAGGACTCAGTGCACGGGTTTGCTTGCATTGCATGAGTAATATGTTTGCATTTAAAGAACCATGGCAGAACAAGAGATAGTTGCATAAAGTTAACATGCTATGTCTGCATTGGATATGACCGGTAGTTTATATTCAGCATAGTTTCATGATGCCATGCCAAGCCTTGATTTATGTGTTAAATTATGCCATGATTGAGATGATATGCTATGTTTTTCTATTACCATGTTATAAGCATGTTTTGATATGCCATGTTATTGCCATGTTAATAGATGCTATGATGTTGTTCATGCTCAGTTGATCTATATCATGCCATGTTTAGTAATTGATATGAGATTGGTTGTTGCATACACTTGGTTCCTGCTTTGTCTTCTGCTTGTTTGGATGCTATGTATTTTGTTGTCTTGCAAGTACATCCAATGTACTGACCTGGCGTGTCATGCCAGTTTTGTAGGTCGTACCCGAATCATTCGCTTGATCCATCGTGCTAGGCCGTAACCTTGTCAGTCCTGTGTGTTCTGGAGCCCAGCCAGAGTTGTTATGCTGCCAAACCAAGACTCCTGCCGCCATTTAAATAGCCTTAGGGCTATGCCAGATGATTGTATTCATCAATGATGTACTCTTCTATACATGTATTTGATGAATATTCTTGTACCTGGAATGTTGTACCTTGGACCTGTCGTGCGTCAGGTGTTATCCTGCGCTGACGTGCGAAGGCCCCCTGCTCCATGCGGATCGGGGTGCCACATATTTTAAATCCAGAAAATCAATTACTGCATCAGCATTGCGTCTGGGTAACGTCGGCAGGGTCAACAGGCCGGTCCAGGTCAAACCTGACCGTTGGGTCTCTCTAGTCAGTGTCACAAAGCTGGTTAGGGTCGCTGACATGTGGACCCAGTCAACGGCCATGTCAGCACGGTCAAAGCTAACACGTGGGGCCATCGAGATTAAGTTAAATCTAAGTCATGTGGTTAATTAAGGGACGTGGCCCACTGTCAGTGTCTAGGGGGGGTAATTAGTAGGTGATTAGCCTTTAACTAAGTGGCCACGTCGGCAGTTGCCGGAGCCTGGCCGGCGGCGACCAATTCGACGGCGGCGCGGCTCGGATTTGAGCTAGGGGCGATGGTTTGGCGCGCGGTTTGCGGCTATGGATTGCTGGAACACGCGCACATCCAGTGGTGGCCACGGGAGGGAGCGAGGTGGACGGCAGCAGCGGTGGCGTCAAGCCAGGCGGCGGCCGGAGCTTGGACACACGCGGGGATGCGGCTGCGGTGCTCGGGCAAGAAAACGGAGGGGCTAGGCGGCACCTACGGGGCAGCAAAAGCACGCCGGAGCGACTGGTCTGAGCGGAGGGGCTCGAGAGCATGGAGCTCATCGGCCATGGCGGACGACGGCGTCGGGTGTTTGCGGGGAGGTGGCTAGCGGGCGCAAGGGACGATGGGGCAAGGCGGAATCGGTTCAGCGGCTCACCTCGGAGCTGCAGGGATGGTTAGCGGCTCGGGGAAGGGCTGGAGCGGTCAGGGCAGTGACGGCGATCTCCGGTGGCAGAGGAGGAAGGAGGCGAGGTAGACGGCGATGCAGGGCGTCCGGCGTCGCGTGGCTCTTCGTAGAGGACGGGGGCGTCGAGGCGGAGCTTTTGAGCGCATCGGCGAGGCGAGGCAGTGGTTGTGGCCACGGCGGCAGCGAACGACGGCGACGGTGGCGCTCGGGTGATGCGAGGGAGAGAGCAAAGGAGGGGGAGAGCTCGAGGGAGAGTGAGAGAGGGTCGAGGGGGCGGCGTGGTACACGTGCAGGCGACCAGGCAGTCGAGGGGGCACGCAGGCAGGGAGGAGCCGGCGCGGCTCGCCTGCGCATCGGGCACGCAGCTGCTTCTCCTCCTGGCAGGAGGAAGAAGACAGTGCTGCCCCTCGTGGGTCGGGCTGGCTTTGGCCAGTAGGCCACTACAGTGGTGGGCTGCACGGTAAGGTTTCCTCTCTCTCTCTCTTTTCCATTTCTGTTTTCTTTTTCTGTAATTGTTTTGAATTTGGTTTGCTAACCAAACATTTTTGTAGCTTCTGAGATTTATTGTAGAAGCGATATGGATTATTCCAAAGCTCCACAAAATGTTTCAGAATATTTGGAGCTACCAAATATTTATAGGACTTAATAGCTCCAATTCAAATACAATATGAGTTAATTCAAAGACCATAAATGCCTTGGAAAAATGTGCATGACCTCTCGTAAAGGTTTTAACCTTTTCCCATAAATAATGAACATTTTTGAAGGGCATTTTGGGTTCATTGAAAATATTTTTATTTGAGCCTAGTTGAATTCATTTGGTGCTAGGGTTTGAACATCCCCAATTCAAATTTCATAAATTTAAACATGATGCATGGATGCTCACAGATGCAACTAAAAACAAGCAATTCTAGGGTTGTGACACATGGCTTATGCGATATGGGTGCTAGTGCAAGTGCAATATCTCATTCCTTATACAAAGAAATTATGCCTGATATTGCACCTGCTGAGATAGAAGATATTGATGTTACAATTAAGCTTGCTAATAGAGATACTATTTCACCAGTTGGGATTGTTAGAGATGTTGAAGTCTTGTGTGGGAAAGTTAAATATCCTACTGAGTTTCTTGTTCTTGGTTCCCCACAAGATGACTTTTGTCCCATTATATTTGATAGACCCTTCTTGAATACTGTTAATGCTAGGATAGATTGCGAAAATGATATTGTTACTATTGGTTTAGGGGATACGTCTCATGATTTTAATTTTGCTAAATTCCGTAGACAACCCCATGATAAAGAATTGCCTTGCTTCTATTGTCGTGCCTCCTAATGATCCTTTAGAACAATATTTGCTAGACCATGGAAATGATAAGTTTATGAATGAAAGAAGGGAAATAGATGAAGTATTCTTTAAACAGGGACCTATTTTGAAACACAAATTGCATGTTGAAATTCTAGGGGATCCCCCTCCACCCAAGGGCGATCACGTGCTTGAACTTAAACCACTACCTAATACTCTTAAATATGCTTATCTTGATGAGAAGAAGATATATCCTGTTATTATAAGTGCTAACCTTTCAGAGCAGGAAGAAGATAAATTATTGAAAACTCTGAAGAAGCACCGTGCTGCTATTGGATATACTCTGGATGATCTTAAGGGCATTAGTCCCACTCTATGCCAGCACAAAATAAAGAAAAGATCATTACCCTTTACCTTTTATTGACCAAATGCTAGAAAGATTGTCTAAACATACACATTTTTGCTTTCTAGATGGTTATTCTGGTTTCTCTCAAATACCTGTGTCAAAAGAGGATCAGGATAAGACCACTTTTACTTGCCCTTTTGGTACCTTTGCTTATAGACGTATGCCTTTTGGTTTATGTAATGCACCTGCTACCTTTCAAAGATGTATGACTGCTATATTCTCTGACTTTTATGAAACGATTGTTGAGGTTTTCATGGATGATTTCTCCGTGTATGGGACTTCTTTTGATGATTGCTTAAGCAACCTTGACCGAGTCTTGCGGAGATGTGAAGAAACTAATCTTGTCTTGAATTGGGAGAAGTGCCACTTTATGGTTAATGAAGGTATTGTCTTGGGGCGTAAAATTTCTGAAAGAGGTATTGAAGTTGATAAAGCTAAATTTGATGCTATTGAAAAGATGCAGTGTCCCAAGCACATTAAAGTTATAAGAATTTTCCTCGGTCATGCCAGTTTCTATAGGAGGTTCATTAAAGACTTCTCTAAAATTTCTAGGCCTCTGACTAATCTCTTACACAAAGACGTTCCTTTTGTCTTTGATGATGAATGTGTAGAAGCATTTGAAATACTTAAGAAAGCCTTGATTTTTGCACCTATTGTTTAGCCACCTGATTGGAATTTACCCTTTGAAATTATGTGTGATGCTAGTGATTATGCTGTAGGTGTTGTTCTAGGACAAAGAGTTGATAAGAAATTAAATGTTATCCAATATGCTAGTAAAACCCTAGACAGTGCCCAGAGAAACTACGCTACTACTGAAAAAGAATTTCTAGCAGTTGTATTTGCTTGTGATAAGTTTAGACCTTATATAGTTGATTCCAAAGTAACTGTTCACACTGATCATGCTGCTATTAAATATCTTATGGAAAAGAAAGATGCTAAACCTAGACTTATTAAATGGGTTCTCTTGCTACAAGAATTTGATTTGCACATTATTGATAGAAAGGGAGCTGAGAACCCCGTTGCAGACAACTTGTCTAGGTTAGAGAATGTTCTTGATGACCCACTACCTATTGATGATAGCTTTCCTGATGAACAATTTGCTGTCATAAATGCTTCTCGTACTGCTCCATGGTATGCTGATTATGCTAATTATATTGTTGCTAAATTTATACCACCTAGTTTCACATACCAGCAAAAGAAAAAGTTTTTCTATGATTTAAGACATTACTTCTGGGATGACCCACACCTTTATAAAGAAGGAGTAGACGATGTTACTAGACGTTGTGTACCTGAGCATGAAGAGGAACAGATCCTACGCAAGTGTCACTCCAAGGCTTATGGAGGACACCACGCTGGAGATAGAACTGCACATAAGGTATTGCAATCCGGTTTTTATTGGCCTGCACTTTTCAAAGATGCCCGTAAGTTTGTCTTGTCTTGTGATGAATGTCAAAGAATTGGTAATATTAGTAGACGTCAAGAAATGCCTATGAACTATTCACTTGTTATTGAACCATTTGATGTTTAGGGCTTTGATTATATGGGACCGTTTCCTTCCTCTAATGGGTATACACATATTTTAGTTGCTCTTGATTACGTTACTAAGTGGGTAGAAGCTATTCCAACTAGTAGTGCAGACCATAACACCTCTATTAAGATGCTTAAAGAAGTTATTTTTCCAAGGTTTGGAGTCCCTAGATACTTAATGACTGATGGTGGTTCACATTTTATTCATGGTGCTTTTCATAAAATGCTTGCTAAGTATGATGTTAATCATAGAATTGCATCTCCATACCACCCACGGTCTAGTGGTCAAGTAGAATTGAGTAATAGAGAAATTAAATTAATTTTGCAACAGACTGTTAATAGATCTAGAAAGAATTGGTCCAAGAAACTTGATGATGCATTATGGGCCTATAGAACGGCATATAAAAATCCTATGGGTATGTCTCCGTATAAAATGGTTTATGGAAAAGCATGTCACTTACCTGTTGAACTAGAACATAAGGCATATTTGGCCATTAAAAAGCTCAATTATGATTTCAATCTTGCCGGTGAGAAGACACTATTTGACATTAGCTCACTTGATGAGTGGAGAACCCAGGCCTATGAGAATGCCAAACTGTTTAAACAAAATGTTAAAAGATGGCATGACAAAAGGATACAAAAGCGTGAGTTTACTGTAGGTGATTATGTTTTGTTATACAACTCTCGTTTAAGATTTTTTGCAGGAAAACTTCTCTCTAAATGGGAAGGTCCTTACGTTATCGAGGAGGTCTATCATTCCGGTGCCATAAAAATCAACAACTTCGAAGGCACAAATCCAAAGGTGGTGAACGGTCAAAGAATCAAACATTATATCTCAGGTAATCCCATAAATGTTGAAACTAATGTTATTGAAACCCTAACCCCGGAGGAATACATAAAGGACACTTTCCAGAAAGTTTCAGACTCTGAAAAGGAATAGGTATGTGGTACGGTAAGTAAACCGACTCCAAAACAGTTCTAATAGCAATTTTTCTCCATTTTGGAATATTTAAGAAAATAGGAAAATAAGAAGTAGTCCGGGAAGGACACAAGGCATCCACGAGGGTGGAGGGCGCACCCCCCTTCCTCGTGGGCACCTTGTGTGCCCTATGGACTACGTTTTCTTGCACGATACTTCTTCTGGTCAGTGAAAATTCATTATATAATCTCCTGAAGGTTTTGACCATCGTATCACGCAAATATCTCCTGTTCTTGTTCCGAGCTGTTTTCTGCCAGAGTTTTCAAGGCCAGGCATCATGTCGTCCCCTCCTCCAACAACGCTAGCGAAGATGCTTGGCTAATGAAGATAGAGACGAAGCGAGAAGAAATCGGGGAAACCAAGGAAGGTGACAAGATCAAGGAGGTCACAGAGGAGCAAGTCCCGACAGTAGAAGAAGAAGGCTTCTCTCAACCTTACTACAATCATCTCACCCCAACTGAGATTGAAGCTTTCAAGATGATTGAGTTAGCTCGCATACAAAATAAGTATCTCACACGTGAAAATCTTTTGTTGCAAGATCATATCACCGCACTCAAGGGCATTATCCACAAGTTGGAGGATCTCCTACGCTCGATGTGCGACACTACGTAATCACCACCACCATCCTCTACATCACCTCCAAGGAAAGAGGCATAATCACATGGGTATGGGCACTCCCCTTGGCAACTGCCAAGCTTGGGGGAGGTGCCCCGGTATCGTATCACCAACACACTCCTATCTTTACCTTTTTCTTAGTTTGATCCTTTTGGTTATATCTTGATCTAGTAGAATAAAGTTTTAGTATGATCTAGTTTTGAGTTTTGTTTTATGATTCCTCTATGTAATCGAGTCCGTGAGCTATATATAATAAATATTAGTTTTGAGTCGAGAGCTGTTCCGCCGGGGAAACATCCCTTCGGGAGGGGGAAATCGTCGCCATCATCATCACCATCGATCCTCTCATCGGGAGGGGGTCAATCTCCATGAACATCTTCACCAGCACCATCTCACCTCAAACCCTAGTTCATCTCTTGTATCCAATCTTTGTCTCAAAACCTCAGATTGGTACCTGTGGGTTGCTAGTATTGTTGATTACTCCTTGTAGTTGATGCTAGTTGGTTTATTCGGTGGAAGATCATATGTTCAGATCCTTTATGCATATTAATACCCCTCTGATTATGAACATGAATATGATTTGTGAGTAGTTACGTTTGTTCCTGGGGACATGGGAGAAGTCTTGTTATAAGTAGTCATGTGAATTTGGTATTCGTTCGATATTTTGATGAGATGTATGTTGTCTATCCTCTAGTGGTGTTATGTGAACGTCGACTACATGACACTTCACTATTATTTGGGCCTAGGGAAGGCATTGGGAAGTAATAAGTAGATGATGGGTTGCTAGAGTGATAGAAGCTTAAACCCTAGTTTATGCGTTGCTTCGTAAGGGGCTGATTTGGATCCACATGTTTCTTGCTATGGTTAGGTTTACCTTAATTCTTCTTTCGTAGTTGCGGATGCTTGCGAGAGGGGTTAATCATAAGTGGGATGCTTGTCCAAGGAAGGGTAGTACCCAAGCACCGGTCCACCCACATATCAAATTATCAAAGTAACGAACGCGAATCATATGAGCATGATGAAAACTAGCTTGACGATAATTCCCATGTGTCCTCGAGAGCGCTTTCCTTTATATAAGAGTTTGTACAGGCTTGTCCTTTACTACAAAAAGGATTGGGCCACCTTGCTGCACCTTGTTTACTTTTGTTACTTGTTACCCGTTATGAATTACCTTATCACAAAACTATCTGTTACCGATAATTTCAGTGCTTGCAGAGAATACTTTATTGAAAACCGCTTGTCATTTCCTTCTGTTCCTCGTTGGGTTCGACACTCTTACTTATCGAATGGACTACGATAGATCCCCTATACTTGTGGGTCATCAGTCCTCATATAACATATCAAGGACGCACCATCTTACCAGATTAACCATTCGACTTACCAATGCAGTGTGGGAAAAAAGAAGTATTGGGACTGCATATCCAAGCAATTGATGCCATGTATTCCTTCGTAGAACCTTGTAAGCGAAAAAGAAGTTGCAGTGTGCCTGTACAAAGAGCTAGCGTAAGTTCAGTTACCTGCTTCTCGGAATTTTAGTTAGCCATTTATTACAAAATTGTTCAATTACGTTGCTTGGCTTAATTTAGTTTGCTATTGATGACATAATGCCATAGCCTGTTAATCCTATTATTGACTGCGCCTATCTATGTGTTTGATACTTACTGTTAAGAATTACCTGTTCGCCTGAACTTAAATAGCTACTTAAGCACGTAGATAGCTGGTCATATGTACTTCTAGGGTGCAGCAAAATTCACATGTAATTTATGTTCTGATACCCTGTTTGTTTAAATGGTTTGCTGTTATCACTTCTTGCACTAGTAATGTTTGCATGTTCATAGATAGGCAACTTTCAGGTTTATATGAGGGACACCATCTTTTTAACTTATATATGTGTTGGAATCATTTTGCTTACGTCAAAGAAATTTTACAGATGTCTGTGTTGCTGGTAAACAGTACCGACTTGTTACTTTAACACGTTGCCAAGAACTTGTTAGTTTTACTAGTTCACATGTAATTAAATACATTGCCAAAACTGGTTAGTTTTACTAGTTTGATGTTAGTTTCTTATGGCTGTTGCAAAACTTTATTTATTGATTGCTAACATTCAAGTTTGCAGGATCCAACTGAAACTCCGTTGGCACAACAAGTATGTTTTCAGAAACTTCCTTGTTTACCTGGTTTGCTGCTGTAACTTGTTGCTGTAATCATCTTACCAACTTCAAGTTTTCAGGATCCAATTGGAAGTCCAATTGCAGAGCAGGTACATTTTCAAAATATATTTGTGTAACAGGTTTGCTGTTGTAACTTGTTACTCTAATCAAGTTACTGACTACTCAACTTTTCAGGATCCAAGAGAAACTCCAATGCCACAACAGGTTCCTTTTGCAAAACTTGTTTGTTTAACTGCTTTGCTGCTGCAACCGGTTGCTCTAATCATGTTACTGGCTAGTCAACATTTCAGGATCCAAGAGAAACTCAAATGCCACAACAGGTACCTTTTGGAAAACTTGTTTGTTTAACTGCTTTGCTGCTGCAATAACCAGTTCCAATGATGTTAATAACTACTTTTCAGCATCCAATTGAAACTCTTTAATTCCTAGTTTGTTTAACTGGTTTGCTGTTATAACTCCCAGTTGAGATGTTTTGCTAACTTCAACTTTTCGGAATCCAATCAGAACTTTAATGGCAAAACAGGTTAGCCCAAGAACAAAGAGCGAGGTCCCCATGGACGTTGTATCATCCCACAGCAGTGGCACCGGCCCAATCGTGCATCATGAATTGCCAACTGGTGAACATCTAGAGGCTAAACTAGTGGTAGAAAGAGATTCTGCTTCTGCACTTAGAGATGAAGTTGACATGTTGAGGAAGCAAACAACACAATCACATGAAGTACTCAAGACAACCATTAAATATTTGGTCCGCATTGTTAAGGTCCTGAAGGAAAAAAGGATATTAAATTCCCACTTGGTAAATCACAGGTGAAATGGTCTTTCCATCATTGAATTGAAGGAAATATGCCCTAGAGGCAATAATAAAGTTATTATTTATATTTCCTTATATCATGATAAATGTTTATTATTCATGCTAGAATTGTATTAACCGGAAACTTAGTACATGTGTGAATACATAGACAAACAGTGTGTCACTAGTATGCCTCTACTTGACTAGCTCGTTAATCAAAGATGTTTAAGTTTCCTAGCCATAGACATGAGTTGTCATTTGATGAACAGGATCACATCATTAGAAAATGATGTGATTGACATGACCCATCCGTTAGCTTAGCACTATGATCGTTTAGTTTGTTGCTATTGCTTTCTTCATGACTTATACATGTTCCTATGACTATGAGATTATGCAACTCCCGAATACCGGAGTAACACTTAGTGTGCTATCAAACATCACAATGTAACTGGGTGATTATAAAGATGCTCTACAGGTGTCTCCGATGGTGTTTGTTGAGTTGGCATAGATCGAGATTAGGATTTGTTACTCCGATTGTTGGAGAGGTATCTCTGGGCCTCTCGGTAATGCACATCACTATAAGCCTTGCAAGCAATGTGACTAATGAGTTAGTTGCGGGATGATGCATTACGAAACAAGTAAAGAGACTTGCCAGTAACGAGATTGAACTAGGTATTGAGATGCCGACGATCAAATCTCGGGCAAGTAACATACCGATGACAAAGGGAACAACGTCTGTTGTTATGCGGTTTGACCGATAAAGATCTTCGTAGAATATGTGGGAGACAATATGAGCATCCAGGTTTCGCTATTGGTTATTGACCGGAGATGAGTCTCGATCATGTATACATAGTTCTCGAACCCGTAGGGTCCACACGCTTAACGTTCGATGACGATCGGTATTATGAGTTTATGTGTCTTGATGTACCGAAGGTTGTTCGGAGTCCCGGATGTGATCACAGACATGACGAGGAGTCTCGAAATGGTCGAGACATAAACATCGATATATTTGAAGGCTATGTTTGGACACCGGAAAATGTTTCGGATGAGTTCGGGCATTTTCTGGAGTACCGGGAGGTTACCGGAACCCCCGGGGGCTTAATGGGCCTACATGGGCTTTAGTGGAAGAGAGAGGAGGCGGCCAAGAGGAGGGCCCCCCCCCAAGCCCAATCCAAATTGGGAGGGTGGTCGCCCCCCTTTCCTTCCTCTCCTCTTTCCCTTCCTTCCCCCTCCTGTTAGGACTAGGAACGGGGGGAACCTACTCCTAGTAGGAGTAGGATTCCCCCCCCCCTTGGGGGCGCACCATGAGGCCGACCGGCCCCCTCCTCCCCTCCTTTATATACGGGGGAGAGGGGCACCCCATAGACACACAAGTTGATTCTTAGCCATGTGCGGTGCCCCCTCCACATATTTCCACCTCGGTCATATCGTTGTAGTGCTTAGGCGAAGCCCTGCGTCGGTAACTTCATCATCACCGTCATCACGCCGTCGTGCTAACGAAACTCTCCCTCGGCCTCAACTGGATCAAGAGTTCGAGGGATGTCACCGAGTTGAACGTGTGCAGATCGCGGAGGTGTCGTGTGTTTGGTACTTGATCGGTTGGATCACCAAGACGTTCGACTACATCTACCGCGTTACTTAACGCTTCCGCTTTCGGTCTACGAGGGTACGTGGATACACTCTCCCGCTCGTTGCTATGCATCACATAGATAGATCTTGCGTGATCGTAGGTAAATTTTTTGAAATACTGCGTTCCCCAACAGTGGCATCCAAGCCAGGTCTATGCGTAGATGTTATAGGCACGAGTAGAAGACAAAGAGTTGCGGGCGATAATAGTCATACTACTTACCAGCATGTCATACTTTGATTCGGCGGTATTGTTGGATGAAGCGGCCTAGACCGACATTACATGACTGTTTTCATGAGACTGGTTCTACCATCGTGCTTCGCACACAGGTGGCTAGTGGGTGTATGTTTCTCCAACTTTAGTTGAATCGAGTGTGACTACGCCCGGTCCTTGTTGAAGGTTAAAACAACACACTTGATGAAAAATCGTTGTGGTTTTTTATGCATTGGTAAGAACGGTTCTTGCTAAGCCCGTAGCAGCCACGTAAAATTTGTAACAAGTAGAGGACATCTAACTTGTTTTTGCAGGGTATGTTGTGATGTGATATGGTCAAGACGTGATGATATATAAATTGTTGTATGAGATGATCATGTTTTGTAACAGTTATCGGCAACTGGCAGGAGCCTTATGGTTGTCGCTTTATTGTATGAAATGCAATCGCCATGTAATTGCTTTACTTTATCACTAAGCGGTAGCGATAGTCGTGATAGCAATAGTTGGCGAGACGACAACGATGCTTCGATGGAGATCAAGGTGTCAAGCTGGTGACGATGGTGATCATGGCGGTGCTTTAGAGATGGAGATCAAAGGCACAAGATGATGATGGCCATATCATATCACTTATATTGATTGCATGTGATGCTTATCCTTTATGCATCTTATTTTGCTTAGTTCGGAGGTAGCATATAAGATGGTCTCTGACTAAATTTCAAGGTACAAGTGTTCTCCCTGAGTATGCACCGTTGCTACAGTTCGTCGTGCCGAGACACCACGTGATGATCAGGTGTGATAAGCTCTACGTTCACATACAACGGGTGCAAGCCAGTTTTGCACACGCAGAATACTCGGGTTAAACTTGACGAGCCTAGCATATGCAGATATGGCCTCGGAACACTGAGACCGAAAGGTCGAGCGTGAATCATATAGTAGATATGATCAACATAGTGATGTTCACCATTGAAAACTACTCCATCTCACGTGATGATCGGACATGGTTTAGTTGATTTGGATCACGTGAGCACTTAGATGAGAGATGTCTATCTAAGTGGGAGTTCTTAAGTAATATGATTAATTGAACTTTAATTTATCATGAACTTAGTACCTGATAGTATTTTGCATGTCTATGTTGTTGTAGATCAATGGCCCATGCTACTGTTCCTTTGAATTTTAATGCGTTCCTAGAGAAAGCTAGGTTGAAAGATGATGGTAGCAACTACACGGACTGGGTCCGTAACTTGAGGATTCTCCTCATTGCTGCACAGAAGAATTACGTCCTGGAAGCACCGCTAGGTGCAAGACCTGCTGCAGGAGCAACGCAGACGTTGTGAATGCCGGGCAGAGCAAAGCTGATGACTACTCGATAGTTCAGTGTGCCATGCTTTATGGCTTAGAACCGGGACTTCAACGACATTTTGAACGTCATGGAGCATATGAGATGTTCTAGGAGTTGAAGTTAATATTTCAAGCAAATGGCCGGATTGAGAGATATGAAGTCTCCAATAAGTTCTACAGCTGTAAAATGGAGGAGAATAGTTCTGTCAGTGAACATATACTCAAAATGTCCGGGTATCATAATCACTTGACTCGGCTGGGAGTTAATCTTCCGGTTGATAGTGTCATTGACAGAGTTCTTCAATCACTGCCACCAAGCTACAAAAGCTTCATGATGAACTATAATATGCAAGGGATGGATAAGACAATTCCCGAGCTCTTCACGATGCTAAAGGCTGCGGAGGTAGAAATCAAGAAGGAGCTCAAGTGTTGATGGTCAACAAGACCGCTAGTTTCAAGAAAAATGGTAAAGGGAAGAAGGGTAACTTCAAGAAGAACGGCAAGCAAGTTGCTGCTCAAGTAAAGAAGCCCAAGTCTGGACCTAAGCCTGAGACTCAATGCTTCTACTGCAAAGTGACTGGTCACTAGAAGCGGAACTTCCCCAAGTATTTGGCGGATTAGAAGGATGGCGAAGTGAAAGGTATATTTGATATACATGTTATTGATGTGTACCTTACTAATGCTCGCAGTAGTGCCTGGGTATTTGATACTGGTTCTGTTGCTCATATTTGCAACTTGAAATAGGGGCTACGGATTAAGAGAAGATTGGCTAAGGACGAGGTGACTATGCGCGTGGGAAATGGTTCCAAAGTCGATGTGATCGCTGTTGGCACACTACCTCTACATCTACCATCGGGATTAGTATTAGACCTGAATAATTGTTATTCGGTGCCAGGGTTAAGCATGAACATTATATATGGATCTTGTTTGATGCGAGACGGATATTCATTTAAATCTGAGAATAATGGTTGTTCTATTTATATGAGTAATATCTTTTATGGTCATGCACCCTTGAAGAGTGGTCTATTTTTGTTGAATCTCGATAGTAGTGAAACACATATTCATAATATTGAAGCCAAAAGCTGCAGAGTTGATAATGATAGTGCAACTTATTTGTGGCACTGTCGTTTGGGTCATATTGGTGTAAAGCGCATGAAGAAACTCCATACTGATGGACATTTGGAATCACTTGATTATGAATCAGTTGGTACTTGCGAACCATGCCTCATGGGCAAGATGACTAAAAGTCCGTTCTCCGGAACAATGGAGCGAGCAACAGATTTACTGGAAATAATACATACTGATGTATGCGGTCCGATGAATATTGAGGCTCGCAGCGGGTATCGTTATTTTCTAACCTTCACAGATGATTTGAGCAGATATGGGTATATCTACTTAATGAAACATAAGTCTGAAACATTTGAAAAGTTCAAAGAATTTCAGAGTGAAGTGGAAAATCATCGTAACAAGAAAATAAAGTTTCTGCAATCTGATCGTGGAGGAGAATATTTGAGTTACGAGTTTGGTCTTCATTTGAAACAATGCTGAATAGTTTCGCAACTCACGCCACCCGGAACACCACAGCGTAATGGTGTGTCCGAACATCGTAACCGCACTTTATTAGATATGGTGCGATCTATGATGTCTCTTACTGATTTACCGCTATTGTTTTGGGGTTATGCTTTAGAGACGGCTGCATTCATGTTGAATAGGGCACCATCTAAATCCATTGAAACGACACCTTATGAACTGTGGTTTGGCAAGAAACCCAAGTTGTCGTTTCTTAAAGTTTGGGGTTGCGATGCTTATGTGAAAAAGCTTCAACCTGATAAGCTCGAACCCAAATCGGAGAAATGTCTCTTCATAGGATACCCAAAGGTGACTGTTGGGTACACCTTCTATCACAGATCCAAAGGCAAGATATTCGTTGCTAAGAATGGATCCTTTCTAGAGAAGGAGTTTTCTCGAAAGAAGTGAGTGGGAGGAAAGTAGGACTTGATGAGGTAACTGTACCTGCTCCCTTATTGGAAAGTAGTTCATCACAGAAATCAGTTCCTGTGACTCCTACACCAATCAGTGAGGAAGCTAATCATGATTATCATGTAACTTCAGATCAAGTTACTACCAAACGTCGTAGGTCAATCAGAGTAAGATCCACACTAGAGTGGTACAGTAATCTTGTTCTGGAAGTCATGTTACTTGACCGTGACGAACCTACGAACTATGAGGAAGCGATGATGAGCCCAGATTCCACGAAATGGCTTGAAGCCATGAAATCTGAGATGGGATCCATGTATGAGAACAAAGTGTGGACTTTGGTTGACTTACCCGATGATCAGCAAGCCATAGAGAATAAATGGATCTTCAAGAAGAAGACTGACGCTGACGGTAATGTTACTGTCTACAAAGCTCGACTTGTTGCGAAAGGTTTTTGACAAGTTCAAGGAGTTGACTACGATGAGACCTTCTCATCCGTAGCGATGCTTAAGTCCGTCTCAATCATGTTAGCAATTGTCGCATTTTATGATTATGAAATTTGGCAAATGGATGTCAAAACAGCATTCCTGAATGGATTTCTGGAAGAAGAGTTGTATATGATGCAACCAGAAGGTTTTGTCAATCCAAAGGATGATAACAAAGTGTGCAAGCTCCAGTGATCCATTTATGGACTGGTGCAAGCATCTCGGAGTTGGAATAAACGTTTTGATAGTGTGATCAAAGCATATGGTTTTATACAGACTTTTGGAGAAGCCTGTATTTACAAGAAAGTGACTGGGAGCTCTGTAGCATTTCTAATATTATATGTGGATGACATATTGTTGATTGGAAATGATATATAATTTCTGGATAGCATAAAAGGATACTTGAATAAAAGTTTTTCTATGAAAGACATCGGTGAAGCTGCTTATATATTGGGCATCAAGATCTATAGAGATAGATCAAGACGCTTAATTGGACTTTCACAAAGCACATACCTTGATAAAGTTTTGAATAAGTTCAAAATGGATCAAGCAAAGAAAGGGTTCTTGCCTGTGTTACAAGGTGTGAAGTTGAGTCCGACTCAATGCCCGACCACTCCAGAAGATAGAGAGAAAATGAAAGTCATTCCCTATGCTTCCGCCATAGGTTCTATCATGTATGGAATGCTGTGTACCAGACCTGATGTGTGCCTTGCTATTACTTTAGCAGGGAGGTACCAAAGTAATCCAGGAGTGGATCACTGGACAGCAGTCAATAACATCCTGAAATACCTGAAGAGGACTAAGGATAAGTTTCTTGTTTATGGAGGTGACAAAGAGCTCGTCGTAAATGGTTACCTCGATGCAAGCTTTGACACTGATCTGGATAACTCTAAGTCACAAACCGGATACGTATTTATATTGAACGGTGGAGCTGTCAGTTGGTGCAGTTCCAAGCAAAGCGTCGTGGCGGGATCTACGTGTGAAGCGGAGTACATAGCTGCTTCGGAAGTAGCAAATGAAGGAGTCTGGATGAAGGAGTTCATATCTGATCTAGGTGTCATACCTAGTGCATCGGGTCCAATGAAAATCTTTTGTGACAATACTGGTGCAATTGCCTTTGCAAAGGAATCTAGATTTCACAAGAAAACCAAGAACATCAAGAGACGCTTCAATTCCATCCGCGATCAAGTCAAGGAGGGAGACATAGAGATTTGCAAGACACATACGGATCTGAATTTTGTAGACCCGTTGACTAAGCCTCTCTCACGAGCAAAACATGATCAGCACCAAGGCTCCATGGGTGTTAGAATCATTACTGTGTAATCTAGATTATTGACTCTAGTGCAAGTGGGAGACTGAAGGAAATATTCCCTAGAGGCAATAATAAAGTTGTTATTTATATTTCCTTATATCATGATAAATGTTTATTATTCATGCTAGAATTGTATTAACTGGAAACTTAGTACATGTGTGAATACATAGACAAACAGAGTTTCACTAGTATGCCTCTACTTGACTAGCTCGTTAATCAAAGATGGTTAAGTTTCCTAGCCATAGACATGAGTTGTCATTTGATGAATGGGATCACATCATTAGAGAATGATGTGATTGACATGACCCATCCGTTAGCTTAGCACTATGATCATTTAGTTTATTGGTATTGCTTTCTTCATGACTTATACATGTTCCTATGACTATGACATTATGCAACTCCCGAATACAGGAGGAACACTTAGTGTGCTATCAAACATCAGAATGTAACTGGGTGATTATAAAGATGCTCTACAGGTGTCTCCAATGGTGTTTGTTGAGTTGGCATAGATCGAGATTAGGATTTGTCACTCCGATTGTCGGAGAGGTATCTCTGGGCCCTCTCGGTGATGCACATCACTATAAGCCTTGCAAGCAATGTGACTAATGAGTTAGTTGCAGGATGATGCATTACGGAACGAGTAAAGAGACTTGCTGGTAACGAGATTGAACTAGGTATTGAGATACCGACGATCAAATCTTGGGCAAGTAACATACCGATGACAAATGGAACAACGTATGTTGTTATGTGGTTTGACCGATAAAGATCTTCTTAGAATATGTGGGAGCCAATATGAGCATCCAGGTTCCGCTATTGGTTATTGACCGGAGATGAGTCTCGGTCATGTCTACATAGTTCTCGAACCCGTAATTTCCGCACGCTTAACGTTCAATGACGATCGGAATTATGAGTTTATGTGTTTTGATGTACCGAAGGTTGTTCGGAGTCCCGGATGTGATCACGGACATGACGAGGAGTCTCGTAATGGTCGAGACATAAAGATCGATATATTGGAAGGCTATGTTTGGACACTGGAAAGGTTTCGAATGAGTTCGGGCATTTTTCGGAGTACCAGGAGGTTACCGGATCCGGGGACTACTGCAATCAGCTTCTTTGCCGTCTGCCATGGCAGACGGCAAAGGCATACATCCTGGACGGCAAACACCTTTGCCATCAGCCAGCGGACGGCAAACTGTCCGTCTGAACACGTGCCAGTAAGGCCTTCTTTGTCGTCCGCTTCTTAGAAATTGACGGCAAACGATTGTGTCGTCCGCCATCCGAGGCCAGCAGACGACAAAGATAACAGATGGCAGTGGGGTGGGGTGAGAGCCGTTAGGGAGTACCGGGAGGTTACCGGAACCCCCCGGGGGCTTAATGGGCCTACATGGGCTTTAGTGGAAGAGAGAGGAGGCGGCCAAGAGGAGGGGCTCCCCCCCAAGCCCAATCTGAATTGGGAGGGGGTCGGCCCCCCTTTCCTTCTTCTCCTCTTCCATTTCCTTCCCCCTCCTATTAGGAGTAGGAAATGGGGGAACCTACTCCCAGTAGGAGTAGGATTCCCCCCCCCCCTTGGGGGCGCACCATGAGGCTGCCCCCCCTCCCCTCCTTTATATACGGGGGAGGGGCACCCCATAGACACACAAGTTGATTATTAGCCGTGTGCGGTGCCCCCTCCACAAATTTCCACCTCGGTCATATCGTTGTAGTGCTTAGGTGAAGCGCTGCGTCGGCAACTTCATCATCACCATCATCACGCCGTCGTGCTGACGAAACTCTCCCTCGGCCTCAACTGGATCAAGAGTTCGAGGGACGTCACCGAGCTGAACGTGTGCAGATCGCGGAGGTAGCGTGCATTCGGTACTTGATCGGTTGGATCGCGAAGACGTTCGACTACATCAACCGTGTTACTTAACGCTTCCGCTTTCGGTCTACGAGGGTACGTGGACACACTTTCCCGCTCATTGCTATGCATCACATAGATAGATCTTGCGAGATCGTAGGTAAAAATTATGAAATACTGTGTTCCCCAACATGAATAACCTTTGTATTGTTTGTTCATGTAATCGATCAAACCATTTGTTTTAGAGATCATGTAATAATTGTTTTTTGTTTTTTGGTTTGTAATTTTATTTGAGCACAAGTCTGTATTAATTGATAAGACTCAGAGACATTTCATTTTGATTGTTGTGCTAGACCTACAAATATGCCAATCGGGTTGAATGTGCATTCAGCAATAATAGTAGTATAGATGGACCATAAGTGGCACACATCGGAAAGGGCCAAGATGCTGTACTAGCTTCGCTAAAAAAAGGATGCTCTTCTAGCAAAAAAATACAGCAGCCTGGCTTATGTATGTTAGTTGATATTATTGATCCATATCTATAAGTGTTTGTATGTCTATTTGTCTTGTACATTCTTGGTTGATTGACACGTATTTGAATCTTGATACATCGCTTGTGTACATATCTAAATGGGAGTACACATTATGTCGCGTGTGACATTTGAGTTGGACGTAAAGTGTTCCAAATATTCGAATTCACCTTAAACTGGATTCTAGCTTCTGAATTCGAGTATCGGCATTCATAAATCATATTCATATATGACAGTGGAATACATCTTTGTCGTGGTTTTGAAGATATATAAAAACACATAGAATGATTTATAAAGATTCGTATAGGAATACAAAATGGATTCAAATTTAGTTGCCAGGGTAAACGTGGATGCTTATTGTCCCAAAATTCGAAAGAAGCGGCAAAATGTCCACTCCACATCGGCTGCCCGAAGCCAAGTGTTTGGGAGATGGAAATTACTGTCTACCCCTTACACGAACAATCCATCGGCCCGATTACCACTGCTCTCAATAGAGGTACGTTAGTAACTTCAATTAGACGTGACATGACCGCCTCTGAGCCCATTCCGACACGGTGGGCGCCAAACATGGGCGGCAAAACACATTTGATTCAAGCTCGTCCGAAAGACCTCTGTTTCTCCCTCCATTTCCCCATTGATACACGGTGGGCGGCAAAACAAACTAGCCTCGGCCGAAATTGATGTAGGCAAATATTTTCAATAGGGGCAGGTTTGTAACTTCACTCAGACGTGACACAACCGCCCTACCTGTCAGCCCCGTTCATACACTGTGGGCGCCAACCATGGGCGCCAAAACACCCTCTCCTCGCCAGAAATCGCTCTCGGCAAATATTGGCGAGATGCGAGATTACCGTCCTATCCCCAACCAACGGGACGTCCAAATTTTAAATGGAGGCTAAGTTCCTAACTTTCCCATATTTCAGACAGGCACGTCCAAAAAACATGGTTCCCTGTACCTCTCCCTCCATTTTCCCATTCATACACCGTCCGCGCTAGAACACCATCCCCACACCAGCCTCCTCCGTCCGCCACCCCATCCATCGCCGCCGTCCTCCACCCCATCCATCGCCACCGTCCTCCACCATGCCGGAGCGCCTACCAAGACCGCGTCGTCCACTGCTAGAGATGGACGTTTCTCATCCACGGCGACGTACCAAGAGCCTTGCATCGCGTCCTCTTGCTTCATCGACGCCGTCGTCCTCTTTGCCGGGGCCGCTCACACGACCTTCTCTTCCACTGCAACGGGACTTATCCCCCGATGCACTCGTCTACCCTCGCAGATCTGGTTCCATGCCACCGACAGCCATCGCATCCCCGATGCCTACACGACACCGCAAGAGAGGTGGTACTTCATATCTCCTCAACTTTTTGATCTCAACCAGAAAATAGATCGTAACTTGGTTACTGTACTTTCTTTTCAGCTCTTAGAATTTAGTTCTTAGTTCGAAGCAAACAATGGATGCTAAATACCATTTCTTCGGTTTGCAGCTTTAAATCTGCCATGGCACGGTCATAATAGGGTTTAATTGATCATGCTTAGGGTTTAATTGATCATGTTGGTTCCGTGGTGGTTTCTTTAATAGAAATCGGAGGGGAAACCCTCTTTTGCTCAGAAAAATGCTAGCAGAAGAACACTCGGGTGTGTATCTCTACACGGTGCCCTCGGTGGGCCGCGGCCTACTCTGGGTTTTGGGTTGGCCCAGGCCCCGATTCCCCTCTGTTCTGCTGCGCGCTTCCGATCTCTACTCGCCCCCAGCCGCCTGCCTCGCCGGCGACTTGCCGTCCCCGGACGGCATGACTCTAGGAGGAGACGCCGGACTAACAGGAGCTCAGGAGCCGCTCGCCCAACAGCGTCACCGCTGCCCGGGCGCGCCACCGTGCCTACCTTCCCAGTCCGTTCAGGGCTCAGGCGTGCAGCACCCACTAAGCCAACCCGATTTATCCTAAGATACGTCCTCTACACTCAGCAGCCACTCCTCATCACCCATTTTCTAATTGAGTCATTACTCATTAGGCAGGACTGTCATTAGGGTTTGTTGTGTGCTGAGTTCTACCTACACTTAATGGTTCAGATGTATTTCAGTAATCTTTAGTACCTGTAAAGTTCACAGGGTTTCAAAATTCCGGCCCTAGGAACAGACACTAGTCATTTTGGATTGTTGGTCGTAGTGACGTTGACCCAGATTACTACTGCAGGCCAGGTTTGTTGACAACTTTACTTGTCTTTCTTACTCATTCGATATGATATCCAATTATTCACGTCGATTAGGTGCAAAAAATAAGTGCTAGACAAACTTCTTGGTTCAGATTTTGGACGGTCTCTTACTGCAGTTACAGTTCTGCATACTTGTCCTAGTAAGCTCACAAGTAAATGATTGATTCACTACATCTATGCTTGCCTTGTCATATTTGTTGTCAATATTCTTTTAGGGTGGACCACCCTGTTTCAAAATACTGGAACCGTAGACATGAGTGAATAGTATTTCTCTGTGTGATCTCTTCCATCATGTGTGGGCAACGAACACTGCATTGTATAGAAAGAAGGTGTCATTTCCAGCTTTTACATAGACTACAATCTTTTACATGGAATACAATCTGCCTACTTGCTATGTGTCGCACTACCAGCACTCCAGCCTTGAAGCTAAACATTATGCCACTCATAATTCCTTAGTTTGTTTGTTCAAATACGAATTTGATATGATTCTATTGTTCCTACTTCAGTTTTGAAATGTGTGTCTGCCTGTTATAGCACTACTGCAGGATGCTGCTAACGCGACACTACGATCAGAGACCCTTCGACGAAACTGTGTGCGATGCCATAATCGCAAACGGTGGTGTAAAAAAACCGTCAAAAAAGGTGCAAAACGTTTGCGGTGGAGGATGCATCAAACACAGTTCAGATTTAAGTTACGTGTGCGATGCAGGGCATACGGTTCAGCCCACTTAACTGTTCGCGATGAGGAGGAACAAAAGAAACGGGCAGCCAGATGAAGGTGTGTGCGATATACAGCATACGGTTCACTCGGATGAACTGTTTGTGATTAGGCAACACAAAAGAAACGGTCAGCCAGATTCAAGGTGTGTGCGATATACGACATGCGGTTCACACTGATGAACTATTTGTGTTGAGACAAGAGAACAGAAACGGTTCAATATAACAAGATGTGTGTGATACGCGGCAAACAGGTCTGTAATCAGAAATGTGTGCGAAGACCAATAATAACACAGACGGTTGCTGCTAATAAGACGTGTGTGTTGTGCGATGGGATTGCATACAGAACAACAACATTATATACACACTTATAAGGACATGGTTGCATAACCAAATTAAACATCCACTTACATAGGTGGCTACTACAACCATGGCATTTGCACACACCAAGGTAAACTATTACATGCATAATTACATAGGTGGCTACTACACACATGACATTTCCACACACCAATAAAGTAAACTATATATTACATGCATGATTAACTAGCATAAACGATCATCTGATCATCATTTACTTCTTGTGATGCTTGCTCTGCTTGTGGCTTGATCCGGGCTCGTCGATTTGGGTATCAAGGCACTTCCTCATGTCAACGATCCGCCTGTGCATCTCGTAGCATGTGTACACGCTCTTGGTCGCGAACCTGAGGTGAGGTTCATCCAGTTGCCGCATCCAGGCCTTGTGCCAGGATACGGGACTTGTTCTCTGGGCATCCTGCTTCATCTTTTTGTAGTAGGGGTCGATGATGGCCGAGGCGAGTTCGACCAGGGAGTCCTGCTTCGTGCTGCCCCAGACCCTGTAGTGGTCACGAATTTCGACAAGGTTCTTGCAGGCCAAGCCCATAACACTGAGCGCTTTTACATCGTCTTTGGTTTCCACCGTGGCGAACTTGTAGTCGGTGTTGTTGACAAACCTGTTGAAACGGTCGCAAGGCTCTGTGGCCATGCAGTAGTGGTAGATGAGGACATGATGGCGCACGCACAACTAGGCGACAGCAACCTTCTGATCTATGCCGGGACGACCGGCGGTGTACTGGAGGTCGATGCTGACCACCTTGTACTTGTCTCGAGCAAACAACTGCTCAACGCTGTTGATGTAGTCATCCACCACGGCCGGGTCGATGGTGTACACCACCGAGAGATCCGGCTCCCTCGCGTGGGTCTCCACTCTATGCTCGCCGAACTCCATTGGAGCGCCCCTAGACAACCCCTCTCTATGTGTCGTCGTGGGTGTGCTTGTTGTGTTGTGGGGAGCGATTGAAAGGTTGAAGAGACTAAGGTTATAATGGCCGCGGGAATTAAAGGGGAAGCCAGACGGCCAGGAATATCGGCAGGCCCTGATGGTAGTTCTAATTTGCAGCGCGTAACTCCATCGTGCCGCACGTAACTGCATCGCGTGGCAATGCGCGCGGCGCAACCGCATGCATATGGGGGCCCCGACATGATCGTGTGCACGCCCAACCGCTGGCAGAGCGTGCGCGGAGGGACGCGAGCAGAGCGCTCCGCGTTCGCCTCAACGGCGAGCAACCATATATATATATATATATATATATATATATATATATATATATATGCATATAGCAGTTGAACACGCAAGGAAAAGCTGTCCAGAAGCCGAGCGCGCCGACGAACGCGAGCAGAGCGCGCCGCGGCACCTAATGGCGGGATAGACCTTCATTCAAGCCAATCAACATGTGTTCAAAAAACAAAAATTATCAAAAAGTACAGAGATAGACACTGGCAGCACAACTTATAAATTGACGGATGGAGTACTAGTTACAATGATGCATATAATTAGGCAAGAAGAAAGATGCATCCATCAACGTACGACCTCCTCCTCCTCAACTCAGTACGCTGGGCCACCGACCGGCGGCTAAGGAGCGACGGCTTTTGTGGCGAGGTCAAGGTGCTTCTCAACAATGGCATCCAAGGATTCCAGCCGGTTGAAGAAGGCCAACGTCGTAGGGTCCTCACTGGCCTTATAGCTACCTATGTAAATGATTCGCTCATACACATGGATGTGTAGGTCGGCGGTTTCTTGCAGGGCGAGGCGCCTCGCGGCGAGCGCAACCTCCAGGTGGACATTCTTCGTGGCGTCGGCGGGCAGTCGCAGGGCCACCAATCCTTGAAAGAGGTACCGACCATGGAGGCCGATTAGGGTGGCAGGCAATGAGGATCCCGGGCGCGCGGGCTGGAGGAGTACGGCGATGTCGTCCGTGAGCTTTTTGACGACGGTGAACATGTTGGTGGTGCGAACGATCTTCTGTTCGTACTAAGAGTCGTAGCTGGCGTCGACGGCGGCCATCCACCAGCCGGTCACCAACACCGTGAGGAGACGATCCACGATGCCATGCCGTAGGCCGGTGTCGTGGACCATCTGGCACAACCACTGGCCGCTCGCGCGCATCGCCAACATGAGTCTGGAGTGAGCACTTTTGCGCTTATTAGTGTAGGTGCTTCGGCAAATGCTTAGGTGCGTACGATGTGGTAGATGCATTTGTCGGCGTTCAGGGAACGGGGGTCCCCAGACTTGCCTGCCTGCGGCCCACGGCGTGGCTAAGCCAGCAGGCCGTACGGCCCATCTTCATCAACAAGGCATCCAAGACCCTCGTGAGGGGCCAAGCCTCGCGAGAGGGACGACGCAAGACCTCCTCAGAAGTGGCCTAGTCAGGCAGGCTCACGAGGAGCAGAGATATCAAGGCAGGGCAAACCTCACGAGGCTCTCGTGACGTGAGCCATGACAATCGGCGCCAGGCGGGCGCCAGCGCGTGCAGCGTCCTTGTTTCCTCTTTGGTGCTAAGGAGGCCAGCGCAGGCGAGGAGTACCGAGGCATCAGGCAAAAGTTGCTATATCGGTGCAATGAGACCAAGACCAGGAGGACGGCAAGACGAAGGTCATCGTGGAGCCCAAGACGGCGTCACCACCAGAGCCTTTCGCAGGCGAAGACCACTTTTGTCAGGATAGATTGTACTAGTTGTCCCCCTTCAAATTTTCCCGCCGTTGTTGGCTCCCTTCCCGCTCAATATTTGGGGAGAGGACCAGGGCCTATATAAGTAGAGCTAGCCACCACTGTGGGGGGGATCGAGCAGTTCATCCAGCTCTCACCCGCTAAGTCACCAAGCACAAGAATACCTCAACCTCAGGAGGTTGTTCTTCCCTCTGTACTGTTCATCATCAGCCCAAGAGGCTATCCACCACCACCACACTGGAGTAGGGTATTACACCACAACGGTGGCCCGAACCACTATAAATCTCGTGTCTCTTTGTGTTGTGAGTTCATCGAGTTCGTCCGCGAGATCTTAGCGAGATAGGGCGTAGATCGGTAGGAGGGAAAGACTTTGCGCGCACCCCAGTGTTCGAACCTTAAGGGTTTGCCGGAACCCCACATCCGACATTTGGCGCGCCAGGTAGGGGTGCGCCGGAGCTCCTCTCCACCAACCTGCGCCCCGCGCCGCCGCACTTCGCCCCCATGGCAGGTGCCCCGCGATCCACCTCTGCAGCCGACACCAACAGCGGGGCGTCTGGGTACCAAGCCCTAGCCCCCGCCCTACGGCGAGTGCGGTGGCTGACCAAGTTCAACCCAGAGATGCCGCCGCGTTACGACGGCGCGGCAGACCCAACGCCATTCCTGCTGGCGTACGAGGAGGCTGTCCTCGAAGCCGGAGGCAACGACAAGATCATGGCCAACTGGTTCCCCATGGCCCTCGCCGGCGAGCCGCGCGCCTGGCTGCTTAACCTCCCAGGATCCACGGTGGCCTCCTGGGGGGAACTCCGCGACCTCTTCGCCGCTCGCTGCGCGGTGCCTGTGCACCACGCAGTCGCGGCCCTGCTGGGCGGATCTCAAGCACCACCTTCAGACCGCCATGTCAAGCCGTTCCTCCGTCAGATCGGGGCCACCTCCAAGCGCCCGGGGGCTCCGCCGGGTTGGGCTGTGCCAGAGGCCGACCTCACCTTCGGCTCAGAAGACCACCCCGACTCCACCGCTAGCTCCGGAATGCTCCCAATGCTCTGCACGCCCACCATCTGCAACGTGGCCGTTACCAAGACCCTCATCGACGGCGGTGCTGGCCTCAACTTGCTCTCCGTAGAAGCCTTCAGCCTTCTTCACGTGCCGCTCGAGTGGCTCGGCCTTAGCAAGCCCTTCTCGGGAGTGGGTGGTGGAGCTGCCCACTTTCTGGGGCAGATCCGCCTCCCTGTCACCTTCGGCACACGCGACAACTACCGCACCGAGCTGGTGGACTTCAACATCGCCCGCATCGGTCTCCCGTACAACGCCATCCTCGGGTACCCGGCACTCGCTCAGTTCATGCCAGTGACTCACCCGGCCTACAACCTCATGAAGATGCCAGGGAGCAAGGGCGTCCTCACCATCAAGGGGGACACTAAGGAGGCCGTGACGGTGCTCAGGCTCGCCTTCAAGACCGCGGCAGCAGCACAACCCGCCGGCGCCGGTACCCCGAGGCCAAGGAGGCCGCGTCTACAAAGAAGAAGCAGTTGTTCACCCAAGACAAGGCGGAAACCAAGCAGGTGCCGGTCAACAAGGATGGGTCTTCAGGAGCCACCTTTACCATAGGAGCCGGCCTTGACCCGGGACAAGAAGAAGCCTTGGTGAGGTTCTTGCACGCGAACAAGGAGATATTCGCGTGTGGGCCCAATCAGCTGGTAGGGGTCCCGAGGGAGGTGATCCAGCATCATCTAAGGGTATGCCCCAACATACGCCCCGTGAAGCAGCGAGCAAGACGGCAGTCCACTGAGAAGCAGGCCTTCATCATCCAAGAGACACGCAAGCTGGAGGCGGCAGGTGCCATCCGAGAAGTTCGATATCCCGAATGGCTGGCGAACCCCGTTGTAGTGCCGAAGAAAGGCGGGAAGGAACGGATGTGCATCGACTTCACCAACCTTAACAAGGCCTGCCCCCAAGATCTGTTCCCACTCCCGCGCATCGACCAGATTGTCGACTCCACCGCCGAGTGTGACCTGCTGTGCTTCCTGGATGCGTTCTCAGGGTATCATCAGATCAAGATGGAAGTGGAAGATGTGGAGAAGACAGCCTTCCTGACACCATGTGGGGTGTACTGCTACACCTGCATGCCCTTCGGGCTACGCAACGCGGGTGCAACCTTTCAGCAGTTGATGCACATCGCCCTGGGGCGGCAACTCGGGAGAAACACAGAGGCCTACATCGATGACATAGTGGTCAAGTCTCGCCAGGTGAGGACATTGATTCAAGACTTGGAGGAGACCTTCGAGAGCCTGCGCCAAGTGAACTTGAGGCTTAACCCGGAGAAGTGCGTGTTCGGCGTCCCCTCCGGCAAGCTGCTGGGATTCCTCGTATCCCACCGGGGATCGAGGCGAACCCAGAGAAGATCAAGGCCATCGAGGACATGAGCCCACCACAGACCCTCAGAGAGATCCAGAAGCTAGCAGGGCGGGTGACCGCGCTAGGGCGTTTCATCTCCAAACTAGGAGAGTGTGCCTTACCCTTCTTCAAGCTCGTGAAGAAGAAGGGCCCGTTCGAGTGGACCCCGGAGGCCGACCAGGCCTTCCAAGACCTCAAGAAATACCTTACCAGCCCCCCGGTGATGGTGGCACCATGGCCTCTCGAGCCTCTGGTACTCTACCTTGCCGCCACCCCGTACTCCGCCAGAGTGGTGCTGGTGGCGGTTCGGGAGGAGCACCAAGCCAAGGGTGCGCTGCGCCAAGCCGGAGCTGAAGTGGCGCAGGGTCAGGAAGGCGCAGCAAAGGCATCAGTGGTGGAAGACCAAGCTCAGCAGGGCAACATCGCAGAAGCTCCTGAGGACAGTCAGGTCTTAGGAACCCCTCCACCTCAGGATTGCCCCGATCTCTGCAGGACCCGAGCCTCGACAGTGTGCCAGCCCTCGTCGAACACCCATTGTACTTCGTCAGCACCGTACTGCGGGACGCGAGGGCACGCTACCCCATGCCCCAGAAACTCCTACTCGCACTCCTGGTGGCCTCACGCAAGCTGCGACACTACTTCCAGGGCCACCCCATCAAGGTCGTCTCAGCCTACCCATTGGAGAGGGTACTCAGGATACCTAACTCAGCCGGAAGGGTTGCTGAGTGGAACATCGAGTTGCAAGCATTCCAGCTGGAGTTCAGCACTACCAGGGTAATCAAGGGGGCCGCGCTCGCTGACTTTGTGGCGGAATGGACGGATGCCCCGACACTTGAGGAAGGAGAAGACCGGTCCACCTCCCCAGGAAGCGAGGCTCCAGACGGCTGGGTCATGTATTTCGATGGCGCCTTCGCGCACCAGGGCGCGGGGGCTGGAGCAGTGCTCATCTCGCCCACTCAGGACAAGCTCTACTACGCCGTGCAACTCTCCTTTCAGCACGGCGAGAAGGTCTCCAACAATATCGCAGAATACGAAGGCCTCATAGCTGGCCCTGAAGGCTGCGGCGGCTCTAGGGGTGAAGCGCCTCACCGTCAGAGGCGACTCACAACTCCTCGTCAACTTCTCCAACAAGGTGTACGAGCCGAAGGACGAGCACATGGAGGCCTACCTCGCGGAGGTGTGCAAGATGGAGAAGCAGTTCTTGGGCCTGGAGCTGCAGCACGTACCCCGGGGCACCAACAAGGAAGCCGACGACATCGCCAGGAGAGCATCCAAGTGGCAACCGCAGGAGCCCGGTATCTTTGAGGAGCGGCTCTTCAAGCCATCAGCTACGCCACCTCTTTCAAGCACGACTCAGCCTCGGGAGGAGCTCCCACCGCCTCCGGCCACGGGAGCCCCAGCCTGTGGCCCGACCTCAGGAGCTCGGCTGCTCTTGGCGCTCGAGCCCCAGGAAGAATGCTGGACCAAGGAATTCAAGGAGTACCTGACGTGCGGGACGCTGCCGGAGAAGGAAGAGGACGCGGAGCGCGTGGCCCGGCAAGCCACGGCATACTGTACCCCAGACGGCGAGTTATACAGGAAACGACCGAACGATGTCATGCTGCGCTGCATCTCCAGCGATCAAGGAAGGGAGTTGCTGATTGACATACACGGCGGGGACTGCGGACACCACTCGTCGTCACGGACCCTCGTCGGCAAGGTGTTCCGCAGTGGATTCTACTGGCCTACAGCACTCAACGACGCAGCCGAGCTGGTGAAGTCCTGCGAAGCTTGCCAGTTCCACGCCAAGCAAATCCATCAGCCTGCTCAGGGCCTCCAAACTATCCCACTCACATGGCCATTCACGGTCTGGGGGGTGGATATCTTAGGCCCGTTCCCTCGGGCACCAGGGGGCTACCGCTATCTCTACGTCGCCATCGACAAGTTCACCAAGTGGGCGGAAGTGGAGGCCGTCCATACCATCCCAGTCGGCTCTGCTGTCAAGTTCATCAAGGGCCTCGTGAGCCGCTTCGGGGTCCCCAACCGCATCATCACAGATAACGGTTCGCAGTTTACTAGCAACCTCTTCAAAACCTACTGTGCTAACCTTGGAACGCAGATCTGCTACGCTTCGGTGGCCTGCCCCAGGAGTAATGGTCAGGCCGAACGCGCTAACACGGAGGTCCTGAGGGGCCTCAAGACAAGGACCTTCAAGAAGAAGCAGGAGGCCTGTGGCAGGGGCTGGCACGACGAGCTCCAGTCCATGCTGCGGTCCATCCGAACCACCGCCACCAAGCCAACGGGCGAGACTCCATTCTTCCTCATCTACGGAGCTGAAGCAGTCCTTCCTCACGAGGTCAAGCATCGCTCCGCACGGGTCCTGGCGTTCGACGAAACGCAGCAGGATGCCACGCAGGGGATCGATCTCGTGCTCGGGGAGGAACGTCGTCGTGAAGCTGTGCTGAGGGTGGCAAGGTACCAGCAAGCGCTGCGGCGATACCACTGCCGCAACATCCGCTCCAGGACACTCGAGACGGGTGACCTAGTCCTGAGGTGGTTCCTCTCCAGGGAAGGGCTGGATAAGCTTTCACCAATGTGGGAGGGCCCGTTTAAGGTCGTCCACATCTCCAGGCCTGGCGCCGTGCGCCTGGAGACACAAGACGGGGTACCTATCCAAAACGCCTGGAACATCCAGCACCTCCGGAAGTTCTACCAATGAAGCAAGGCCCAGAGCCTATGAAGAAAGGCCCAGAGCCTGTGAAGAAGGCCCGGTGCCTCGGAAGAATCACCACCCGTGAAACTCTCACGTAATAATGAGTTGGGGTTGTACACGCCCCGGAGTCTCAGGAGCACCGGCCTCAGGCCCTGGGGTTCCCGCCCACGCCTAGTGGCAGCACTTAGCTCTGCGCTGGTGAGAAGACTTGAAGACTAGATTAGGTGCCGGATGCGGCTTTTCATTTGCTTTCCGTAGTTGGCTCGCTTTTCCTTGCTGATTTGATTCCCTCGCCTCTCACTGCATTTTTCCGGCTCGGGTTTGCTCGTGTTCTCTCTCTCGCATGCCTCACGAGGGGGCTAGGCAGGTGCCCTCGCGAGCATTTTTTTCTCCTCTCTGCCTTCTCGCGAGCCACCCTCGTTCGAGCCCAAAAGCTGGCGCACCTCTCCTAGTCCGTGCCCCTCGGGTACCGCGATACAAAGCACCAGGTCAGGGCCAGGGTGAACGGCAAATCTTTTAGCACACTTCCTGACGAGTTTTTGCAGTTCCTAAGCGAATGCAGGCCACCAAGGCAAGATGGACACAAGGAAATAAGCGCCTCGTGAGGAAGAGGGCGTCCTGAATATACCAGGTTAAGTTATCTTTGCGCGAAATAACGACACGGCACGGGAACAACACGCATAGTGCAATAACCGAGGAACCATGGTTCGGTACACGCCCCCTGGGCCCATGCTGGTTTCATTCTTGATGCAGGAAAAAGAGTAAAACAAAAGTAGCACTGCAGTGATCCATGGAGGCAGGCCCCTGGCGGCACCCCGAGCCTAGCCGGATCCTTCCTCACGCTTCACGGAGGTGCGGCGACGAGATGACCCACTGCCGCCTTCAAAGCAGGCGTGGCGGCGCGGCGGCTGGTCGTAGCCGCCACTACTGGAGCTGTCGCCGGAGGAAGAGCCGCCGTAGCTGGACGAGACACGGTCGCCGCCAAGGGCAGGCTCGCCCTCATCCTCGTCGTGACCGTCCCCAAGGCCGAGCACCTCCTCACCGTCGTTCGCCTCGGGGCAGCACCCGGCGCGGCGACCATCTTCCCCAAACACCCTCACATAGATGGTCGATCCACCATCATACTTGAAGTGGAGGGTGCACCGCCTGCCCAGGCCACGCGCGTGGGCAAATGTCTGCCAGCCGCGGGCCAGGGCTATGTTGCCCGCAGTGGAAGTCTCGACCGCAACCCAAGAGGCCTTGCTGCAGCAACCATCCGCCTGCAACCAGAGTCCGCCTGGGCCAGAGGCCGGCAGTTCGCCGACGAAGAAGCGCAGAAGTTGAAGCCAGTTGCCGGCCGGGTTCTTCGACCAAACAACAAACTCCAGCGACACCTCCACCGTATGGAAGCGGCGACGGGGGGCCGCGCCACCATAGCACGCCTCCCCTCATCAACTGGACCGTCATGGTTGGGACGACCCACTCCGCGTATCGTGGCGCCGCCTCGACAGTGGGCCACGGCGGGGGTCGCGGCGTGCTTGCGCGGATGGCCGCGTCCGCGCCTGGGCGCCGGGGAGCCGGGTCCCTCGTGAGGGGCCTTTCCCTTCTCGGCGGCAGAGAACTTCCTTCGTGGCGCCATCGGTGGCACTGCAAGCAATGGGGCGAGGGGGAAGAAGCAAGCAAGCGAGGAAGAGATGGGCGACGGGGACTCCGCCCCCCCTCCCCATTTATATCAAGAGAAGGCCAACCGGCGCCTCCCATGATCACAGGTAATGATGGTTTTCCTTGCATGTCGCAGGGACTTGTCAAGATGTGCAGTTGTCGAGGCAGCGTGGGGAAGCCGAGATGCCCACGTCCAATCAACCGCCACGCGTCAACCGAAGCCGCAGGCTTTTGGGGCCTGCGGTGCTCCGAACTTGACCCTTGGCTTCGCCGCGAAGCCAAGCCCGAGCGCACCTGGGGCCCGGGGGCTACTGTCGGTGTTCTGGGAATGGGGGTCCCCAGACTTGCCTACCTGCGGCCCACGGCGTGGCTAAGCCAGCAAGCCATACGACCCATCTTCATCAACAAGGCATACAAGACCCTCGCGAGGGCCAAGCCTCGCGAGAGGGACGACGCAAGACCTCCTCAGGAGTGGCCTAGTCAGGCAAGCTCACGAGGAGCGGAGATATCAAGGCGGGGCAAACCTCACGAGGCTCTCGTGACGTGAGCCATGATGATCGGCGCCGGGCGGGCGCCAGCGCGCGGAGTGTCCTTGTTTCCTCTTTGGTGCTAAGGAGGCCAGTGCAGGCGAGGAGTACCGAGGCATCAGGCAAAAGTTGCTATATCGGTGCAACGAGACCAAGACCAGGAGGACGGCAAGACGGAGGTCATCGTGGAGCCCAAGACGGCGTCACCACCAGAGCCTTTCGCAGGCGAAGACCACTTTTGTCAGGATAGCTTGTACTAGCTGTCCCCCTTCAAATTTGCCCGCCGTTGTTGGCTCCCTTCCCGCTCAATATTTGGGGAGAGGACCAGGGCCTATATAAGTAGAGCTAGCCACCACTGTGGGGGGGATCGAGCAGTTCATCTAGCTCTCACCCGCTAAGTAACCAAGCACAAGAACACCTCAACCTCAGGAGGCTGTTCTTCCCTCTGTACTGTTCATCATCAGCCCAAGAGGCTATCCACCACCACCACACTGGAGTAGGGTATTACACCACAACGGTGGCCCGAACCAGTATAAATCTCGTGTCTCTTTGTGTTGTGAGTTCGTCGAGTTCGTCCGCAAGATCTTAGCGAGCTAGGGCGTAGATCGGTAGGAGGGAAAGACTTCGCGCGCACCCCAGTGTTCGAACCTTAAGGGTTTGCCGGAACCCCACATCCGACAGCATTGGAATGGAGGGGCGCCTTTATATGAGTGCAAACTGCGTTGCATTCACACCGTGCTGCCTCTTTTCCCGGTCGTCCTCCCATTACTTCCCTCCTGCATTCACACGATGCTAATTGAAGGAGGATGCATCATTGGCCGTTCAACATTTCGGGAACCGCTACCCTCTCCCTCGTCTGCATTAAAGCCGTATCGGGAACTGCACCGCCCACTGTCAAATCGAATAGTACTGCACCGCCCGCTGTCAAATCGAATAGTACTGCACCGCCCGCTACACGCCCGGCTGAACACGCCTCCTCGCCTCCATCTATGCTTAATTACAGAATTTTAGTTGCAAAAATTAGATACTGCTAGTGATTCTTAGCTTCATATTTTGACAAATCGTAGTGTTACAAGGTTGGCAAATGGCAATGTTACTAGATCAACAAATGTCAATCTTTCTAGTTTGACAAATGGTAACATACCCAATATGACAGATGCAAATCGCAGCAAATTGTTTGTAAGTGGTTCACACGGGTCATCGAAACGAACCGTTTGTGTTCAAGAGATGCACAAATCCTGCTCTAACTTTGCATACGGGTGTTCTATCTAAAACATTTGCGATCAAGAGCCATTAAAACCTATAGCCATTAAAACCAAGACACGTGGGGTCACATGAATGGTTAACCGAATGCACACGATTTGAATTATACAAACGTTTGAGATATTAAAGTGGCAGCTATTTTTTTCAAAATGCCTTTGTTAGCTATCATTATTCGAGTGCGCCTTCTCTCAAATGGACACGAAAAATACCACAGCATGTCGGGTGCCCTTCCATGATAGCATGCCAAGTTTCATGAATTTCAGATGAGTTTTAGATTTACTAGAATTAAAAAACCAGGCATCTCAATGTTTTGCCGACAATCAACAGTGCCCTGGTGTTTGAAATTCATTCCCATTTCTTGCATGGGACCTTAGCATGCACCCAAGGAGACAGATTTGATTTTTCAACCAATTTATATGCACTGGAGCATGCACATGTAGTTAAAATTTGAATTATGCACATAAATGCATTGAAAACTCAGTTAATGCATAAAAATGTCCAAACGAACCCCGAAAAATCACAAAAATTCACACAACACTCCTGTTGTTCTATGTTGACACGAGAAAAAAATAGAAAGCAATAAGAGGCAATGGATATCGTATCGTCCCCAAAGGTGGGACGTTCCCCACCTAAAACCATCATGCTTGTTGTGAGAAGCTCCGGTTTGTGAGAAGCATATACCCAAACCTACCCCCAATGGGAAAAAAATTGTGCGACGGCATGTTGATGCCGCTCCATGATAGCATGCCAAGTTTCATGAATTTCAGACGAGTTTTGGATTTACTAGAATTTAAAAACTAGGCATCTCAATATTTGCCGGCAATCAACGGTGCCCTGGTGTTTGAAATTCATTCCCATTTCTTGCATGGGACCTAAGCATGCACCCAAGGACACAGATTTGATTTTTCAACCAGTTTATATGTACTGGAGCATGCGCATGTAGTTCAAATTTGAATTATGCGCATAAATGCATTGAAAACTCAGTCAATGCATAAAAATGTCCAAACGAACCCTGAAAAATCACAAAAATTCACACAACACTCCTGTTGTTCTATGTTGACACGAGAAAAAATTTGAAAGCAATAAGAGGCAATGGATATCGTTTCATCCCCAAAGGTGGGACGTTCCCTACCGAAAACCATCATGCTTGTTGTGAGAAGCTCCGGTTTGTGAGAAGCATAGACCCAAACCTGCCCCAAATGGGACGAAATTTGTACCACGGCATGTTGATGCCGCTCCATGATAGCATGCCAAGTTTCATGAATTTCAGACGAGTTTTGGATTTACTAGAATTTAAAAACCAGGCATGTCAATGTTTTGCCGGCAATCAACGGTGCCCTAGTGTTTGAAATTCATTCCCATTTCTTGCATGGGACCTAAGCATGCACCCAAGGACACAGATTTGATTTTTCAACCAGTTTATATGCACTGGAGCATGCGCATGTAGTTCAAATTTGAATTATGCACATAGATGCATTGAAAACTCAGTTAATGCATAAAAATTGTCTAAACGAACCCCGAAAAATCACAAAAATTCACGCAGCACTCCTGTTGTTCTATGTTGACACGGGGAAAAATTGAAAGCAATAAGAGGCAATGGATATCATTTCGTCCCCAAAGGTGGGACGTTCCCTACCGAAAACCATCATGCTTGTTGTGAGAAGCTCCGGTTTGTGAGAAGCATGTACCCAAACCTGCGCCAAATGGGACAAAAAAATTTACCACGGCATGTTGATGCCGCTCCATGATAACATGCCAAGTTTCATGAATTTCAGACGGGTTTTGGATTTACCAGAATTAAAAAACCAGGCATCTCAATGTTTTGCCGACAATCGACGGTGCCCTGGTGTTTGAAATTCATTCCCATTTCTTGCATGGGACCTAAGCATGCACCCAAGGACACATATTTGATTTTTCAACCAGTTTATATGCACTGGAGCATGCACATGTAGTTCAAATTTGAATTATGCATATAAATGCATTGAAAACTCACTTAATGCATAAAAATGTCCAAACAAACCCCGAAAAATCACAAAAATTCACACAACACTCATGTTGTTCTATGTTGACACGAGAAAAAAATTGAAAGCAATAAGAGGCAATGAATACGTTTTGTCCCCAAAGGTGGGACGTTCCCTACCGAAAACCATCATGCTTGTTGTGAGAAGCTCCGGTTTGTGAGAAGCATATACCCAAACCTGCCCCCAATGGGAAAAAAATTGTGCGACGGCATGTTGATGCCGCTCCATGATAGCATGCCAAGTTTCATGAATTTCAGACGAGTTTTGGATTTACTAGAATTTAAAAACTAGGCATCTCAATGTTTTGCCGGCAATCAACGGTGCCATGGTGTTTGAAATTCATTCCTATTTCTTGCATGGGACCTCAGCATGCACCCAAGGACAAAGATTTGAATTTTCAAAGAATTTATATGCACTGGAGCATGTGCATGTAGTTCAAATTTGAATTATGCACATAAATGCATTGAAAACTCACTTAATGCATAAAAATGTCCAGACGAACCCTGAATAATTCCTATTCTTTTATGATCACTTCAGATAAAGGGTCTAGCAATTCAAACACAATCCATGTCCGTTGTGACCCCATTATGTAATTCAAATCAAGATGAAAAATCAAGTAGATCCCACACAGTTTATTATAACCGACCGTGTGAGATGCGGCACAAAATATCTTCGGACCGTGTCTAAATAAGGGACCGTGTCTGATGACACTTTGCACGCCAGTTTTTTGGCTGAAGCGATTCCAAATTTTCGGCTTTCGCGGAAATATCTACCTCCCCGCCCCCTCACCCTTACCAAAAGCCACATTTCCCCTCTTTCTGCCTTCCTTTCCAAGTTGAAACCTTCACTCCTTGCTTGCAGCGCCGCCGCCTCCTCGCCGGTGACCCTCCTTCATGTTCCCCGGCCTCGCCTATCCAGGCAGGTAATCCACACCCGACCCCCATCCTCCTCCTCCTTCCACATCCCACATGCCCCGACCGCCGGCACATGCGCGACACCTTCCACCCAAATCACCGACCCCTCCACCAAATAAGCGCCGGCCTAAGCCATGGTTCACACAGTATAGCCACGACCTCAAGGAGCAATTGGCAGCGGAGAAGCAAATCACGGATGCACGCGTGGATGAGGTCGCGATGGCTGCCATTCGTGCCGACCCCCAGATCTTGGAGGAGCACCTCGTTGTCGAGGCCACCATTGACGCCTCGTGCACCGACGTCACGACATGGTTGGCTGCTTTAAACAACAGTTCGTGGTGTTTTCTCGAGGCCATCGTCGGTGCCTTCGACGAAGACTACGAGGTGTTTTCTCAGCGTGCATGTGCTTACCTCATCTCGAGAGCCAGCAGGTTGGTGCCCGGAGCGGCTCAGGCGACTCACCACTACAACGAGGGTACCCACGATGTGGAGGCCTCGCCCTGTTCCATGTCCAAGGAGCCAATCGTCATCGATATCTCCGACAATGAGGTGTAGCTTGTCTTATTAGCTCACTATAAGGACCCATGTTCAGTTTGCTAGCTACTTCCTTTCCTTAACAAATTCTAGTGAATTGTGCTATCTACTTTTACCATGCAATCTTGTACTATAGTGTATATGTTCCATATGTCATGCAATGTGGCGTTCAATTAACTGCTTGGTTCAATTCTGCAAATGTGATGTTCAATTCTTCAGTGTGCAATATTTCCAAGCTGTTATGCATGCTTGGTTTGGTTAACTGTCTGACCTTCTATTAGGAGTATGTTATATTGTTCAATTGGTGTTTAGTTAACTGCTTGGTTCATTTATTGTGGCTTGGTTCACTTGTTGTGGTGTTTAGTTAACTGCTTGGTTCAATTCTGCAATGCGATGTTCAATTGTTGTGGGTGCATTCTGTTATTGTATACCATGTGAGGAATAAATCGGATTTGGCTGTACTAAATACATGAGAAACAAATACAATTGCTATACTTCCAAGTTGTTAAGCATGCTTGGTTTGGTTAACTGTCTGATCTTCTATTAGGAGTATGTTATATTGTGCAATGTGGTGCTTAGTTAACGTTTGGTTCATTTGTTGTGGTGTTTAGTTAACTGTTTGGTTCAATTCTGTAATGCGATGTTCAATTGTTGTGGCTGCATTCTCTTATTGTATACCATGTGAGGAATAAATCGAATTTGGCTGTACTAAATACATGAGAAACAAATACAATTGCTCTATTTCCAAGTTGTTAAGCATGCTTGGTTTGGTTAACTGTCTGATCTTCTATTAGGAGTATGTTATATTGCAATGTGGTGCTCAGTTAACGTTTGGGTCATTTGTTGTGGTGTTTAGTTAACTGCTTGGTTCAATTCTCCAATGCGATGTTCAATTGTTGTGGCTGCATTCTGTTATTGTATACCATGTGAGAAATAAATTGAATTTGGCTGCACTTAATACACGAGAAACATATACAAGTGTTGTCTTTCCTAGTTCTTAATCATGCTTGGTTTGGATAAATGGGTTTTCCATGTGGCTTGAATTAATTTGATTAATATGATGAATCCGCAAAGGTTTACAAGATGGTACTAACTATTATACCTTGCATTTTGTATTCCTTTGTCTCATTTCCAATATAGAGAAGATATTTATGCACATCCTTGTTTTCAGGCTTCACTGGTGATTACCTCTCAAACCACCTCTGGGGTCAGGAGGCGAGGAAAGTTTTCATACAACACCCACAGTTCAATATTGAAGTGATCCTGAAGAGGTCGAAGGATGGACGGTCAATCATCCACAGGCACTGGCCTAAAGTTGCAATGACCTTCAACATGAATGAAGGCTCAATATTCGCCTTCCGCTTCAGCAGTTTTTCAGATGAGATGCATCTCTCTATGTACCGTCTATGATGCTAATTTCGAAAGGTTCTAGATGTTGCATGTGAAACTTGCTGCTAGTGCAGTTGTGTAATGGGGTAGCTGAGTGCTGAAGCAATATCATGTTGTACTCCAATGTATTTCAATTATAAATCCTGCTTCCTTAATATGGAAATGGAATATATTATGTGCTTAATATGAATGTGAATTAGATTAGTAAATGGATTATTAATAATAGGGTAATTAGCCTGCTAATTGGCCAATTAGCTTGCTAATTGGGTTTTCCTATTGCAAACGATTAATGAGAAACCACCGTGGGCAATGACCTCAGGCAACGCACACAGTTTCTAGGAATAAACCGTGTTGGATCAATGAACAATCACACAAAACATTCTCTTCAAAACTGTTTGCGTTACGCCACCTTGCGCAAACGTTTTCCCTGTAGTGACTGTGTGGGATGTATATACGAATGGAAACGTTTAGTGGTGACTGACTGTGTGGGATGTACTTACGACTGGAAATGATTTCGCTTGTATAATTGTATTTTTTAGCACTACTGTACGTATTTCTGTATTTGAGTGTTTGTCGGTCGCACACGACCTCATTTTGCCGAGCATGTGTGCCAGGAGGGCATATCCCCAACGGTTTCTGGGTCATGTGGGAAGGACCCCCCTATCACCCACACTCACTTGGCGACGGTTCTGAATGCCGTCGCGGAAAGGGGTTAAAAACTGTTTGTTTAGGACCGACGCGTACCAGTGTAGAGACATAAGAGGTTTGTATTTCTGTGTGGTCTGGTCAGCAGGGTTGGGGGTGAACTTTGCATATGCAGGGTTTTATAGGGAGACACTCTTCGAGTTGAATCCGCAATGCATTCCATAGATAATCTGACTACTTTTTATGTTTTCATTAATCTCAGAATCTGAATAGCATCATAATGATTATGAGCTTGCGCGCATGAAAAGAATAAAGCAGAACAATGACATGGCTGTCAAACTTGGCATTAAGGGACTGAAATCAAGTCTGGATGCAATGCAATGCAAATGCTCTCCACCTACAGATTCATGCTCAGAATATGATCCTATCAGTGATTCTGAGCTAGAGGGAGACCTAAGTCAATGTAGCTCCCTAGTGGAGGAGTCAGAGGCAGTTGCCCTATCTTATTCACCCATCAAGGTGCTTGCTCTAACTTTCCAAGGTTATATTGGTCGCACATATCTTGCAACTGATGCTTTGCATTGCTTCTACTTTGTTGCACTGCCATTAGCTTAGTTTACACATCGTGTATGTGAATACACCCTGCCTATCCATTTTTAGTACATATTCCATCTGTCATCATACCATATTTATCCATTGAAATGTTGTTCTTGTGTATCAGACGTTCAAAAGGAAGAGGGAAATTTTTGATCACGGAGGAGCATGAGCAAAGTATTTGGAAAAGGTAGTGACACCTGATAAATCAAATAGCCCATTAGGTGTAGTTGCAATATCACCTGACCACAAAACACCCCAACTCTAGCAGACTCTAGCCCTACTACACTGGTCATTTCTGATGCCCCAACTCAGCAGACCCCAACTGCAGCAAACAGTATGATGAGGCCAGTTGACATAGCACCAGCTCTACGATGCAAAACCCCCATTCTAGCAAATAGTACACCAAATCCAGTTGCCAAATCCCTTTTCGAACCAGAGAGAGCCCCAATTGCAGCAAATAGGACCCCTGTTCCATTTCTTCCCAGTTTAGAAGATGAAGCTTATATGTTGTCAGGAACTTTGTGCGCATCTTTCCTTCATGGAAAGGTTATACCGCAGACACAGAACAATTTCCAGTCTTCCTCGGCAACTTACGCGTAAGTAATGCACTAATGTTATTCATGGTAATTACTGCATATGTTTCTGTTGACAAAACACACAAGATTTCATTCTTTTAAATAGGCGAGGACCAAACTGGATTGTCAAGACGAGCAAGGGTTGGTTGCGCTTTTCAAGCACTCGTTGATGAAGTATCGTTCCTACCTGAGGCAAGCGCACTTCGATGGCAAGCCTCAAAACAAAAAATTTTGTAAAGTCTCTGGTGCTACATTTATCAAACAGTGACTGGAATAATCTTATTACACATTGGTCTCGTCTACAGTGTAAGCTACTGTCTATGATATCACATCACAATTTGAACTACATTTCTACATTTTCCTTAACGTCTCACTTGTACGAAAACTGTTAGCATAAGAACACTCATTCTCAAGGGACTATAGAATCCCGCAACTATACTGCACACTGCATTGCTCTTGTGAGTACCTCTTGCCCTGTATGACCATACTTACTTTCATAGTTGTTTGATTATGTAGCATCACTGCACATGTTAGCCTCGTTATCGTCTATTTGGTGGACATTATAAGATCCATATGGACTCTTAAATAAATTTAGAATCAACCCAATGCTTTTGAAGAGGTTTAGCTCTGCAGTCCTCTTGTAAGGACTGAACGTCGTCTATCACTGTACTTACATTAACAGCTACTCCCTCTGTCCCATAATATAAGAACGTTTTGTACAGTACACCAATGTTCAAAACACTCTTGTATTATGTGAAGAGGGATTGGTTCACTGTGTAGCATTCTGCATCTTATCTCCCTCGCCCACCATTTACTAAAAAAATATCAGATCTATATTTAATCTTACCAAAAAGTTGAATACACAGACAATGCCAGTGCAGAAGTGTAGCCCATTGCTCTTGTCAGTACATTTTTTCCTGTAACGCTTGTACTTCCAGGGATTGGTAGTTGATTATGTAGCATCCATCAGCATCTTATCTTCATTATCCTCTATCCCTTCCAGTATTATCATATCTATAATTACTCTCTACAAAATGTAGAGTACAGGCAATGCTTATAAAGAAGATTTTGTGCTGAAATTCTTGAGTTATCCTTCCCTTGACATGGAGAAGGGCATTATAAAGCCGGTGTTAACTGTTAATGTAAGTCAGTCCTTCTAAAGCCTTTATCCTCAACTGCTGTTTAATTTGCTCATACTCCCTATCGTTTACTGCTGTTTAGTTTGTTGTTTCTATCAAAATGTATGTTCGCAAGAACCGTAAGTTCCAAGTTTTACTTGTAAAACCAAATTCCTTATTCATACCATGCACATTACTCAATACTCCCAATATGTATGCTTGTTTTTGTGGATCTATAATCCAGTGTGTGGTGAAGCAGCCCACATTTGCACCTTGTCATCTCTTGTTTTATCCTACTGATGTGGTTGATGATATGAACAACATGCCATGCACATTAACCAAAATAGATACAATGATTGTCTTTGCCCTTCATCTATGCTTGTTATGTTGACATGGTAATCCAGTAGTGTGGTGAAGCTCCCCGCATTATGAACAATGCCAAATTATGCTATTGATATTTTGAACTTACTCTTTATTTTCTAATTTGAAATTGGATGGAATTAACAACACAGTTATCATCTTTGTTTATACACGTGCAAAACCTGTCATCTCTATGCTTGTTTTAGGGTGATATGCCTGATGGCATGCACAAGTCTGCTGAAGGCTATGAAACAAACCCAACATATATTGCAGCAAAGAAGGCAAAACATCTTGAAGATAGCGAGACAACCCCAAAGTCCTGTCTTGATGCAGTGTTCAAGTTACTTGAGACTAGCAGTCAGACAAGCTCACAGAATTCGTTGTCTGAATCAGTTCGACTTCTTCAGTCCCAAGTTCTAGCAGAAAGGCATTCAACAACTCAACTTCGACTTGAAGTCCTATATCTAAGAAAGATTGCGGAGAACACCAATGAGAACCTCATTGCTAAACAGCTACACCTGGAAACTATGACCGACATGCTAGGCCGGTCTCACAGCCTTGCTCAGCAGCTTGCGCAGCAGTTCTCGCGCAATCCTAACCTTTCTTGAACTGTCTTGGAAGTGGTCTCGGTTTAGTATTATTTTGTTACACTGCAATGGTGCCCAGTTTATGTAATTTGCTTCTTGGTTGCGCTTGGCGAACTTCGATGCCTAGTGGATGTAATATACCATAAATCCTTTATTGTATAGTGTAGGTTTATTCTAAGTTAGTATGCCATAATTTCTTTATTGTATAGAGTAGGTTTGTTCTTAATTCCTACTAGTTACTGCCATCACTCGCTATCTGAAAAAATCTGATGTAGTCGACCGGGCCGAAACATTCGCCTCTAACGGGCCTGGTTCTTAGCGGGCCACAATTGGGTCGTCCTACATCTTTTCTGGGCCCGAATTGCCATTGGGGCCTTCACACTTTGCACCAGGCCCACAACTTACTCCGGCCTATATTCGGCCCAAATTTTAGCTAGGCCTTTTGTGGACCCAGCGCTTAGTTTTTCCCATGTAGTGTTGGGCCATTAACAGGCTGAATATTCTGCTGGCCTGTTACGGCCCCGAAGAAACCATGGGCCTTTAGCAAGCCGGAATGCATGTTGGGCCTCAATTTTCACTAGTCGTCGACGGGCCTTCAGCAGGCTGAAATGTAGACCGGGCCTTTTTGGCCCAGTTATATGACGGGCCATTACCGTGCCGAAACATATCTCGGGCCTTAGTTGGCCCACTGATATCATGGGCCTTTAACAGACCGAAAGCTTAGTACATGCATCAACGGGCCGAATTATATGACAGGCCTTTAACAGGACCAAAGTCACGTTGGGCTGAACTGTTGCCACCTTTATCACGGGCCGTTAGTGGGCCCGATGTTGCGTCGGACCATATATGGCCCATGGGCAGCATGGGCCATTCCCAGGCCGAAAGACACACCGGGCTGAAATGGGCCCATGTCTACATCGGGCCTCTAACAGGCCGAAAGTCACTGGGCCGTAATTGGGCCCAAATATTCGGTGAACAATTAATGGGCCAGATCTGGCTTCGGGCCGTAAATGGGCCTTTATTAAACAGGTCATTATTGGACTGGCCCAACTAGTACCTGAGTAAGTACTACGGGCCTTTGACTGGGCCAGCCTTTTTAACCTATATGGGCCTCTATTGGGCCCAGCCACGTGTCGACGTATCATAGGCGCGTCTTGTCCAATGAATGGATTACATCTGTCCCAACAGTGAGCCAACACGTGTTTCCTTCAGCCAATGAGAATTTTACATGTGGAAAATCCTCATTGGTCCGGGCTATTAGCGGGTTATTGGATCCAAAACCGGACCCGATAGTTTAACGGAGACCCGTTGCGGTGGATGCCACGTGTCGGTCACCCTTGACGAAAGCACTTCCATGACGCGGCATTTATCGTCATGGAAGTGGACACTTCTGTGATGATAATTTTGGTAATGTCATGGAACACTTCTACGACAGCACAGGTATGACTCTCTTGATTCTATCATAAAATCATCATGGATGTACATGCATGACAGAAAACGTGACCTACTGTGGCAAACACGTATCATCACGTAAGTGTATTTTTTGTAGTGCCTACTCCTACTTTCGTGGATTCATGGTGGAATGGGTGTGGTGGTGCGTAGTACACTTGCCCGGCAAGGTTGGCCTCAGGGCCGCAGCGACTACGCGCGTATGGTGGCTTGGGTTTGTCAACTTTCAAACCTTCTAACCCTTCCTACGAGTGCCAGGGGGCCGGGTAGAGCGCGCCCTCCACCCTTGTGGTCTCCTGGTGGGTGATACGTCTCCAACATATCTATAATTTTTTATTGTTCCATGCTATTATATTATCTGTTTTGGATGTTTTATATGCATTAATATGCTATTTTATATTATTTTTGGAACTAACCTATTAACCTAGAGCCCAGTGCCAGTTCTTGTTTTTTCCCTGTTTTTGAGTTTTGTAGAAAGGAAATACCAAACGGAGTCCAAACGGAATAAAACCTTCGCGATGATTTTTCTTGGACCAGAAGACAACCAGGAGACTTAGAGATGAAGTCGGAGGAGCCACGAGGCGGCCACAAGGACGGAGGGCGCGCCCAGGGGGTAGGGCATGCCCCACACCCTTGTGGGCCCCTCGTGCACCCCTTGGCCTAATTTCTGTGCCTATATATTCCCATATATCCCCAAACCAACAGAGGCATCCACGAAAATACTTTTCCACCGCCGCAACCTTCTGTACCCGTGAGATCCCATCTAGGGACCTTTTCCGGCACCCTGCCGGAGGGGGATTCGATCACGCAGGGCTTCTACATCAACTCTATTGCCCTTCCGATGAAGCGTGAGTAGTTTACCACAGACCTACGGGACCATAGCTAGATGGCTTCTTCCCTCTCTTTGATTCTCAATACCATGTTCTCCTCGATGTTCTTGGAGATCTATTCGATGTAATACCTTTTTGCGGTGTGTTTGCCGAGATCCGATGAATTGTGGATTTATGACCAGCTTATCTATGAATATTATTTGAATCTTCTCTGAATTCTTATATGCATGATTTGATATCTTTGTAATTCTCTTCGAACTATCGGTTTGGTTTGGCCAACTAGATTGGTTTTTCTTGCAATGGGAGAAGTGCTTAGCATTGGGTTCAATCTTGCGGTGTCCTTTCCCAGTGACAGTAGGGGCAGCAAGGCACGTATTGTATTGTTGCCATCAAGGATAAAAAGATAAGGTTTTCATAATATTGTTTGAGTTAATTCCTCTACATCATGTCATCTTGCTTAATGCGTTACTCCGTTCTTTAGGAACTTAATACTCTAGATGCATGCTGGATAGCGGTCGATGTGTGGAGTAATAGTAGTAGATGCAGAATCATTTCAGTCTACTTGACACGGACTTGATGCCTATATTCATGATCATTGCCTTAGATATCATCATAACTTTGCGCCTTTCTATCAATTGCTCGGCAGTAATTTGTTCACCCACCGTATTATTTTCTATCTTGAGAGAAGCCTCTAGTGAAACCTATGGCCCCTGGGTCTATTTTCCATCATATAAGTTTCCTATCTACTATTTTGCAATCTTTACTTTCCGTTCTATAAACCAAAAATACCGAAACTATTTACTTTATCGTTTATCTATCTCTATCAGTTCTCACTTTTGCAAGTAACCGTGAAGGGATTGACAACCCCTTTATCGCGTTGGGTGCAAGTTGTTTGATTGTTTGTGCAGGTATTCGGTGACTTGTGCGTTGTCTCCTACTGGATTGATACCTTGGTTCTCAAACTGAGGGAAATACTTATCTCTACTTTGCTGCATCACCCTTTCCTCTTCAAGGGAAAAACCAACGCAAGCTCAAGAAGTAGCAGGAAGAATTTCTGGCGCCGTTGCCGCGGAGATCTACGCCAAGTCAAGACATACCAAGTACCCATCATAAACTCTCATCTCTTGCAGTACATTATTCACCATTCGCCTCTCGTTTTCCTCTCCCCCACTTCTAAAACGATTTTCGAAAAGATTGGCCTTTTCTTCGCCTCTCTTCCGTTCGTCTTCTTTGCTTGCTTTTTGTGTACTCGTGTGTTGGATTGCTTGCTTTGTCACGATGGCTCAAGAGAATACCAAATTTTGTGACTTTTCCAACACCAATAATAATGATTTTATTAGTACCCCGATTGCTCCTGCTACTAATGCGCAATCTTGTGAAATTAATGCCGCTTTGCTGAATATTGTTATGAAAGACCAATTTCCGACCTTCCTAGTGAAGATGTCGCATCCCATCTAAACAATTTCGTTGGTTTGTGTGATATGCAAAAGAAAAAATATGTGGATAATGATATTGTTAAATTGAAGCTATTTCAGTTCTCGCTTCGAGATCGTGCTAAAACTTGGTTTTCATCTTTGCCTAAAAATAGTATTGATTCATGGAATATGTGTAAAGATGCTTTTATTTCCAAGTATTTTCCTCCCGCTAAGATCATCTCCCTTAGGAACGATATTATGAATTTTAAGCAACTTGATCATGAACATGTTGCACAATCTTAGGACAGGATGAAATTGATGATACGAAATTGCCCTACTCATGGTTTGAATTTGTGGATGATTATACAATTTTTTATGCCGGATTGAATTTTGCTTCTAGAAATCTTTTAGATTCGGCCACGGGAGGCACTTTTATGGAAATTACTTTAGGATAAGCTACTAAACTCCTAGATAATATTATGGTTAATTATTCTCAATGGCATACCGAAAGATCTTCCACTAACCAAAAAGTGCATGCGATTGAAGAGATTAATGTTTTGAGTGGAAAGATGGAGGAGCTTATGAAATTATTTGCTAGCAATAGTGCTCCTATTGATCCTAATGATATGCCTTTGTCTACAGTGATTGAGAATAATAATGAATCTATGGATGTGAATTTTGTTGGTAGGAACATTTTTGGTAATAACGCGTATAGAGGTTATTTTAATCCTAGGCCGTTTCCTAGTAACTCCTGTGATAATTATGGTAATTCCTACAACGATTCTTATGGTAATTATAATAAGATGCCCTCCGATTTTGAGAATAGTGTTGAAGAATTTATGAGTTCGCAAAAGAATTTCAATGCTTTGATTGAAGAAAAATTGCTTAAGATTGATGATTTGGCTAGGAACGTGGATAGAATTTCTCTTGATGTTGATTCTTTGAAAGTTAGATCTATTCCACCGAAGCATGATATCAATGAGTCTCTCAAAGCTATGAGAATTTCCATTGATGAGTGCAAAGAAAGAACAGGTAAGATGCATGCAAAAAAGGATTGGTTTGTAAAAACGTGTTCTTCTAGCTTTCTTGAAAATAATGATGAAGATCTTCAAGTGATTGATGTGACTCCTATTGAATCTTTGTTTTCCAATATAAATCTTGATAAAGATGGGACTGGAGATGAGTCAACTTTAGTTAAAAGGTGTCCCAATGATTCGGAGTTTTTAGATCTTGATGCAAAACTTGATAAAAGTGGGATGGGAGAGGTCAAAACTTTAAGTAGCAATGAACCCACTCTTTTGGATTTCAAGGAATTTAATTATGATAATTTTTGTTTAATAGATTGTATTTCCTTGTTGCAATCCATGTTGAATTCTCCTCATGCTTATAATCAAAACAAAGCTTTTACTAAGCATATCGTTGATGCTATGATGCAATCTTTTGAAGAAAATATTGAATTGGAAGTTTCCATCCCTAGAAAACTTTATGATGAGTGGGAACCTACTATTAAGATTAAGATTAAAGATTACGAGTGACATGCTTTGTGTGATTTGGGTGGTAGTGTTTCCACGATTCCAAAAACTTTATGTGATATGTTAGGTTTCTGTGAATTTGATGATTGTTCTTTAAGTTTGCATCTTGCGGATTCCACTATTAAGAAACTTATGGGAAGGATTAATGATTTTCTTATTGTTGCATATAGGAATTATGTGCCCGTAGATTTCATTGTTCTTGATATCGATTGCAATCCTACATGTCCTATTATTCTTGGTAGACCTTTCCTTAGAACGATTGGTGCAATTATTGATATGAAAGAAGGAAATATTAGATTTCAATTTCCGTTAAGGAAGGGCATGAAACACTTTACAATAAAGAAAATTAAATTGCCTTATGAATCTATTATGAGAGCTACTTATTGATTGCATACCAAAGATGACAATACCTAGATCTATTCGTGTTTTATGCCTAGCTAAGGGCGTTAAACAATAGCGCTTGTTGGGAGGCAACCCAACTTTATTTTTGTTTTTGCTTTTTAGGTTCTTTTTTGTAATAAATAATTCTTCTAGCCTCTGGTTCTATGTGGTTTTGTGTTTTAATTAGTGTTTGTGCCAAGTAAGACCTTTGGGATAGCTTACGGTGATAGTTGATTTGATCTTGCTGAAAACAGAAACTTTTGCGCCCAGTCCCCAAATTTTTAAAAATCACAGAAGCGTGAGAAAAATTCTGAATTTTTTACACACGATTGATATACAATTTCTTCTATTGTCCTAATTTTTAAGAATTTTTCGAGTTACAGAAGTATTCGAAATATCCAGATTGCTACAGACTATTCTGTTTTTGACAGATTCTGTTTGTATTTGTTGTTTTCTTATTTTGATGATTCTATGGGTAGTATCGGGGGGTATGAACCATAGAAAAGTTGGAATACATTAGATATTACACCAGTATAAATAAAGAGTGAGTTCACAACAGTACCAAAAGTGGTGATTTATTTTCTTATACTAACGGAGCTTATGAGATTTTCTGTCGAGTTTTGTGTTGTGAAGTTTTCAAGTTTTGGGTAAGGATTTGATGGACTATGGAATAAGGAGTGGCAAGAGCCTAATATTGGGATGCCCAAGGCACCCCGAGGTCAAGGACAACCAAGAGCCTAAACTTGGGGATGCCCCGGAAGGCATCCCCTCTTTTGTCTTCGTCTATCGGTAACTTTACTTGAGGCTATATTTTTATTCACCACATGATATGCATTTTGCTTGGAGCGTCTTGTATGATTTGAGTCTTTGCTTTTTAGTTTGCCACAATCATCCTTGCTGTAGACACCTTTTGAGAGAGACACGCATGAATTGTGATTTATTAGAATACACTTTGTGCTTCACTTATATCTTTTGAGCTAGGCAATTTTGCTCTAGTGCTTCACTTATATCTTTTTAGAGCACGGCGGTGGTTTTATTTTATAGAAATTGATGAACTCTCATGCTTCACTTATATTATTTTGAGAGTCGTAAACAGCATGGTAAGTTGCTTTCGTTATAAATTTAGTCCTAATATGATAGGTATCCAAGAGGGGTATAATAAAAACTTCCATATAAAGTGCATTGAATACTATGAGAAGTTTGATTCCTTATGATTGTTTTGCGATATAAAGATGGTGATATTAGAGTCATGGTAGTGAGTAATTGTGAATTTGAGAAATACTTGTGTTAAAGTTTGTGATTCACGTAGCATGCATGTATGGTGAATCGTTATGTGATGAAGTCGAAGCATGATTTATTTATTGATTGTCTTCCTTATGAGTGGCGGTCGGGGACTAGCTCGCTTTGAGGAAGCAGTGCCATTTGGTTCTTCCTTCTTTCACGTCCATCCGCGAATGATTTGAGACCCTAGGAGCATGCGCGTAGTACTTCGTTTCGATAACTAATAGATTTTTGCAATAAGTATGTGAGTTCTTTATGACTAATGTTGAGTCCATGGATTATACGCACTCTCACCCTTCCACCATTGCTAGCCTCTCTAGTGTCGTGCAACTTTCTCCGGTGCCATAAACCCACCATATACCTTCCTCAAAACAGCCACCATACCTACCTATTATGGCATTTCCATAGCCATTTCGAGATAGATTTCCATGCAACTTTCCACCATCCCGTTTATTATGACACGCTCCATCATTGTCATATTGATTTGCATGATCATGTAGTTGACATCGTATTTGTGGCAAAGCCACCGCTCATAATTCTTTCATACATGTCACTCTTGATTCATTGCACATCCCGGTACACCGTCGGAGGCATTGATATAGAGTCATATTTTGTTCTAAGTATCGTGTTGTAATTCTTTAGTTGTAAGTAAATAAAAGTGTGATGATCTTCCTTATTAGAGCATTGTCCCATGTGAGGAAAGGATGATGGAGACTATGATCCCCGCACAAGTCGGGTTGAGACCCTGACGGAAAAATAAAAGAGGCCAAAAAAATGAGAGAAGGCCCAAATAAAAAATGAGAGAAAAGAGAGAAGGGGCAATGCTACTATCCTTTTACCACACTTGTGCTTCAAAGTAGCACCATGATCTTCATGGTAGAGAGTCTACTATATTGTCACTTTCATATACTAGTGGGAATTTTTCATTGTAGAACTTGGCTTGTATATTCCAATGATGGGCTTCCTCAAATTGCCCTAGGTCTTCGTGAGCAAGCGAGTTGGATGCACACCCACTTAGTTTTCTTTTGAGCTTTCATAAACTTATAGCTCTAGTGCATCTGTTGCATGGCAATCCCTACTCACTCGCATTGATATCTATTGATGGGCATCTCCATAGCCCGTTGATACGCCCCTAGTTGATGTGAGACTATCTCCTTCTTTTTGTCTTCTCCACAACCACCGTCTATTCCACCTATAGTGCTATGTCCATGGCTCGCGCTCATGTATTGCGGGAAAGTTGAAAAAGTTTGAGAACATCAAAAGTATGAAACAATTGCTTGGCTTGTCATCGGGGTTGTGCATGATCTCAATATTTTTTGTGATGAAGATGGAGCATAGCCAGACTATATGATTTTGTAGGGACAAGCTTTCTTTGGCAATGTTATTCTGAGAAGACATAATTTCTTGTTAGTATGCTTGAAGTATTATTGTTTTTATGTCAATATTAAACTTTTGTTTTGAATCATATGGATCTGAACATCCATGCCATAATAAATAAATTACATGGATAAATATGTCAGGTAGCATTCCACATCAAAAATTCTGTTTTTATCATTTACCTACTCGAGAGCGGGTAGGAATTAAGCTTGGGGATGCTTGATACGTCTCTAACGTATCTATAATTTTTTATTGTTCCATGCTATTATATTATCTGTTTTCGATGTTTTATATGTATTAATATGCTATTTGATATTATTTTGGGACTAACCTATTAACCTAGAGCCCAGTGCCAGTTCCTGTTTTTCCCTGTTTTTGAGTTTCGCATAAAAGGAATACCAAACGGAGTCCAAACAGAATAAAACATTCGCAACGATTTTTCTTGGACCAGAAGACAACCAGGAGGCTTAGAGATGAAGTCGGAGGAGCCATGAGGCGGCCACAAGGACGGAGGGCGCGCTCCCACCCTTGTGGGCCCCTCGTGCACCCCCTAACCAAATTTCTGCGCCTATATATTCCCATATATCCCCAAACCAACAAAGGCATCCACAAAAACACTTTTCGACCGCTGCAACCTTCTGTACCCATGAGATCGCATCTAGGGACCTTTTCCGGCTCCCTGCCGGAGGGGGATTCGATCATGGAGGGATTCTACATCAACTCTATTGCCCTTCCGATGAAGCGTGAGTAGTTTACCACAGACCTACAGGTCCATAGCTAGTATCTAGATGGCTTCTTCTCTCTCTTTGATTCTCAATACCATGTTCTCCTCGATGTTCTTGGAGATCTATTCGATGTAATACTTTTTTGCGGTGTGTTCGCCGAGATCCGATGAATTGTGGATTTATGATCATCTTATCTATGAATATTATTTGAATCTTCTCTGAATTCTTATATGCATGATTTGATATCTTTGTAATTCTCTTCGAACTATCGGTTTGGTTTGGCCAACTAGATTGGTTTTTCTTGTAATGGGTGAAGTGCTTAGCTTTGGGTTCAATCTTGCGGTGTCCTTTCCCAATGACAGTAGGAGCAGCAAGACACGTATTGTATTGTCGCCATCGAGGTTAAAAAGATGGGGTTTTCATCATAATGATTGAGTTAATTCCTCTACATCATGTCATCTTTCTTAATGCGTTACTCTGTTCTTTATGAACTTAATACTCTAGATGCATGCTGGATAGCGGTCGATGTGTGGAGTAATAGTAGTAGATGCAGAATCATTTCGGTCTACTTGACACGGACATGATGCCTATATTCATGATCATTGCCTTAGATATCGTCATAACTTTGCGCTTTTCTATCAATTGCTCGGCAGTAATTTGTTCACCCACCGTATTATTTTCTATCTTGAGAGAAGCCTCTAGTGAAACCTATGGCCCCCGGGTCTGTTTTCCATCATATAAGTTTCCAATCTACTATTTTGCAATCTTTACTTTCCGTTCTATAAACCAAAAATATTTACTTTATCGTTTATCTATCTCTATCATGTCTCACTTTTGCAAGTAACCGTGAAGGGATTGACAACCCCTTTATCGTGTTGGGTGCAAGTTGTTTGATTGTTTGTGCAGGTATTCGGTGACTTGTGCGTTGTCTCCTACTGGATTGGTACCTTGGTTCTCAAACTGAGGGAAATACTTATCTCTACTTTGTTGCATCACCCTTTCCTCTTTAAGGGAAAACCAACGCAAGCTCAAGAAGTAGCAGTGGGTCCCCTCTGGTTGATTCTTTCGCCAACATTTTTTATATATTCCAAAAATATTCTCCGTAAATTTTCAGGTCATTTCGTGAACTTTTATTTCTGCACAAAAATAACACCAAGGCAATTCTGCTGAAGACAGCATCAGTCCGGGTTAGTTCCATTCAAATCATGCAAATTAGAGTCGAAAACAAGGGAAAAAGAGTTTGGAAAAGTAGATACGACGGAGACGTATCACCTCCGCCTTCTTCGCCCTCCTCGCTGCCGCCCGCGCCGGCCGCCGGGCGAAGCCTGGTTGGCCTGGGTGGAGGCGGGGGTTTTCTCCTCCCCGTCTGATTCCGGCGGCGCGGGGTGCTGCGGGTCTAGCGGGGGTGCGATGCTGTGTGCAGGGCACGATAGCGGGGTTGCGGGTCACGACGCTGGTGGCATGGGCGTTCGTCGGTCGCGGTTGTGCGGTGGAGGCGGGGCTTCGTCCTTCGGGCAGATCGTGCAGGACGGCCCCGGTCCGATACGGCCGGATCTGGCGCCAGCAGCCCGTCCGACGACGAGGGCTGAGGCGTGGCTGCTGCTCCATGGGCGGCAGTGGCAGCCGGCGGTGGTGTGCTACTGGGCAGGGGCATTGGCGACATGGGGGACGGTGGTGGCGGAGCGTGCAGGTCGGATATGACGCTGTTTTCCGGCAGGCGGCGCGGGTTGGGGCACCGGCCCGGCATGGCTGCTACTCCGGCTGTGGGTGGCGGCGGCGAGATGGCTCGTCCTTCTGAGTGGAGGTTTCCATCCGCCGTGTCGGCATCACGGCAGCTCGGCGGGTCGGCTGCGGTGGTGGCTGGCTTTTCCAGCGTCGGCTCGTTTATAGGCGGCCTGTTTTGACCTTCGATCCATCTCCTCGTCGTCTGACTGCTACCTTCGGAGGAATGGCCCTCCCCCAGCTGCGGTCTATCGCTAGTCTCGCGCCCGGTAGCAGGACCGAGACCATCTCGCGCCCAGCAGCAGGACTGGTCGATGGAGGCCAGTTTTGGCCGGCCTATTGGGTCTCGGTGTTGGGGGCCGCCCATGGGTGCGAAAGGCGGGTCCTTTTCGCTCGTTTTTGGTTGGGGTAGCGGCGGGTCTCGGGTGAGGTGGTGTCAAGGTCTTGGATACCGGGGCGGCGACCCTGGTGGTGGTGCCACGGTGCTCATGGGCAGAGCCCGTGGCGTAGTGCTGCCCGGTGGCCATGGCCGTGTGGGTGGCGTGGTCGTCGGGTTGTGGCATTCGGTGGCGGTGAGTGTTGGTCAGGGTGAAAACCTGATTTCTCTTCAGATGGACCGGCGACGGTGAAGCTCGTTCCCTTCTTGAAGGCGTTGTCGCGGCTCTCATTGCCCATCGTGTTGTTCCAGGGGAAACTCTGATCCTTGAGTCGGACGGTGGCGGTGCTCTGGGGTCGTAACCTTTCTGAAGGCGCCGCCTTGTAGCCCACGGTTCGTCGTATGCGGCTTCATTTCTTCACGGTGGCGTGTTCACGGTTGAGGACCCCGGTTGCTCTCGTAAAGGTAGGAGTGGTGTTGTTTCGCTCGGCGCCTATGTATCTTGCCTTGGCTGTGTGTGTATGTTATGGTGGCATTTGATTATACTTTGTGGTTGATCGTTGCTTTATATATAAAGCGGGGCAAAAGCCTTTCTGAGTAAAGAACCCGCAAACCCTAAATCCAGATCTGTCCCCTCTGACCTGGGCTATGCCTTCCATCGTGTGCATGCTCGCGCGGGCGGCCTTTGCAACCCGCGCCTCTCCCTCAGCTGTTGGAGGTATTGCTGGTGGCGGTCGCCCTGCAGCCGCCATCCGTGTCTCCCCTGCAGGTAATTCCAAAGGAGTTCTTGTTTCGATACGAGTATTTCTGAATTTGGGTATACTTTCTTAGTATCAGTACATATATCTGAATAAACAGGCAGGGATTGGATCCTATTCATTAGGATTTGTTCTGATCACCACACTTCTAACAAGCATGTTGTTTGATTTAGTAATACCAACTTATAATTTGTTATAATAGCGAGTTCTGCCTTAGAAGGCTCAATCAATCAAATTAACTCCGCTGAAACTGAGAGCTTAGTTCAAATGATTGTATTATCCACAAATCAAATTGCAACTCTACCCTTACTCAACGACAGGAGGCCTTAAGTCAGAAGATGATGAAGAGGAGGAGAAAGCCAGGCCCAAGTCACAAGCAGCTCCAGATGACGCACCCAGACGTCGCCATCTCGCTGTTGATGAGAATGCACTAACGTTCGATGAAGACATGTGGGCCTACTATGAGCACTTTTGCAAGATTCATGGCATATCGCGTGACCGTCGTGAGATGGAACTCCCGTTCAAGAAATTTAGTGATGTCGTAAGGCTTGTGTTCAAGATCGACAATTCTGTTGTGGATGGCGAGTTGTCGATGACCAGATTTTCAGATCAGACCAAGGCGGAGAGGTCCTGTCGTTCACTAGGATATAGGCGCACAAACAAATGATCTCCGCCCTTGCTGATGTACTCTTGTGTGCCCCTTAAGCCCTAAGTTATGCTTCTGTATACCAAGACATGCCTCTAAGTTCTAGCAGTAACGCGCGTCGCTCTGTTGTATGAACTCATTTTAGCTTTAATAAAAGACTGTATCTGCGTGTGCATTGGACAAGTAGTAACTTTGGCTTTGTTGTATGAGCTCATTTAGCTTTAATAGATGCTATATTTCTGTATCTGCTCCGTTTGTGCCTTTTGGTGCAGAATTATAATACTCCTGGTCAACTTGGCAGACGGTTTCTTTTTTTAGGTTAAATACAGATCATTCTTAATACTAGACACCACCAAATTTGCTAGCATATAACCAAAGGCATTTATATATATGACTCCTTGCAGCAAATGAGAACATGTATGCAGCAAGAAGCGAAACAATGTTGTCGTTTGCTGACTTGGATTGGTTCTTCGTTGCAGCAAATGAGAAGATTGTTTATCCTTCTTGGTGTTGCATTGTTCTCTGTTTGTTTCATTTGTTTCCTTTGTTTTATTTTGCGGTGCTGCTTCTTTTCGTGGGAGGATGTATCTTGGTGGCCCGGAATATACATGTTCTTATCGCTGGGTTTTATTTTGGGGTATAATGTGTGTGTTACTCATTTTAGTGCATTTACACAGAAACGGATGTTCTATAACCACTGTTGCAAGAGTGGTAAAATACACTTGCCAGTGTATAAGCCGTGGCTGGCTCCTCTTGATCGGCTGGTTAGGTTTGCTGTAGGGAGTGAGTCGATGGAGTGTATGCGGTTGGTTAGGCCTTATAACAGCATGTTTACTTTTTCTTTTCTCGTGGTCCTTGTGTGTTTCAGGTACACCATAAAATAGATCCCTAATCAAACAGGCTTGCCGACTGACCACTTATATTCAGCTAATTGAAGAAAACACAAACTGACAGACCAACTGAAAAACTACAGATAACTGTTGAAACGACAATAACCTGAAACGCTGCAGTGGCAGGTTTACATATTCAGTTTCAACAGACTAATCTCCTTTTGTAACCATTTTATAATCCACTCACTGTCGTGAAATACATATGTACTTGATTGATTTGGTACTCACTTGATGCTTGTATTTGCAGGATGATAAAATATGAGCCACAAAAGCCGACATATTTGCGTACAGATGCTGGTTCAGGCCTTCTTAACAATAAGGCAATTATGGGGCTGTTCAAATTTTCGCAGCAACTGTACCCACTATATTCTTTTTACTATGCATGATAATAGTGTTGAATAAGAAATGTTTGTATACTGTGTTTTTAAACGAAATCTTTCACCGTTAAAGAAGTTCCAACAAATAGTGCAGCCCGTGATAGTGAATATCGAAAGACATGTTTTTAATAAAGTGGTTATGAGGGACGAGGACCTACCCAACCAAGCCCCCGCGTCGCCTCCTCTGGCGACTCGGGGGAAACCCTAGTCGCGCCGCCGCCGGCCACTCCCCACCCCTCCCCCTGCTTCGCCGCCGCCGGACGGAACGCAGGCGAAGCCGTGCGTGACCCGTATTGGCTCGGACCACATCCCCTTGTTGCTATCCACGTCAGACGACCGTCCCCCATCCCGCCTCGCTTTCGGTTCGAGATGTTCTGGCTCAACCAACCGGGGTTTGTGGATGCGGTTGGCGCGCGGTGGGTGGCGGCCCGGGATCCCCCACAGGTCCCTAACCGCGATCGACTCCTGGCAGTTTTGTGCTAAACTGGCCCGGCAGTTCATGAAGGGATGGGGGGCCAATCTTGGGCGTGATCTTAGGGAGCGGAAATCCGCTCTGCTTTCCTCCATTCAGAGCCTCGACATTCAGGCTGATACTGTCGGGCTATCCTCCAATGAATGGATGTTGCGCTATGACCTCGAGGACCAGTTATCGGTCATATACACTGATGAGGAGGCTTATTGGCGCCAAAGGGGCACCCAACGGTGGGTGCTCCATGGGATGCCAACACCGCCTACTTCCAGGCAATTGCCAACGGCAGGAGGCGTCGCAACTCCATCCACTACCTTTGGGACGGAGACACCATCCTCCTTTGTCCCCCGGAGATTCGCGCTCACATGGACGGCTTTTATAAAGCCCTTTTTCTGCTACCCCTCGGGGTGGCGCCTCGCTGGCCTTGGACATCTGGTCGGGTGGCCAATTGGTCTCGACCACGGATAATAATGCCCTTATGGCTCCCTTCAGGGAGGAGGAAGTCCTCGCCGCGATTAAGGGCATGAACTCATCCTCTGCTCCGGGACCGGATGGCCTTCCGGTGAAGTTCTTCCAAACCTTCTGGCAGGCTATCAAGCCTGAGGTTATGGCGTTATTTAACGAGTTCTATGTGGGGTCCATGTACCTGGGCCACCTCAACTACGGGATTATCACTCTAATCCCGAAGGTCCCGGGTGCTTCGGTTATTCGCCAGTTCCGCTCGATCACGGTGATCAACGTGATCTTTCGGATCCTAGCGAAGGGGTACGCCAATAGGGTGACCCTCCTTGCTAACTCTGTGACCCATCCCAACCAATCCGCCTTCATACAAGGCCGGTTCATCCTCGATAGGGTGTTAGTGTTCCACGAAGTCCTGCACGAAGTCCGCTCCAAGCACCAGCTAGCGGTCTTCCTTAAGCTCGACTTCCATAAAGCTTATGACACAGTGCGGTGGTCCTTCCTCCGCGAAGTCCTCCTCCGCAAGGGCTTTGACGATCGCTGGGTCACTCGTGTTATACAGCTAGTCTCCTGTGGGAAGACCACGGTTAACATCAACGGCGAGATCGGACCCTACTTCCCCACTCTCTGTGGGGTCTGTCAGGGTGACCCCTTCTCTCTGTTCCTATTCAATATGGTGGTTGATGCCCTGGCCGCTATTCTTGATAAGCCAAGGCTGCCGGCCATATCCGAGGGGTGGTGCCCCATCTGGTGGGAGGGGAAGGGGTTTCCCTCCTACAGTACACTGACGACACCATCATCATGGTCGAGGGCTCTGATTCCGACATAGCCAACCTAAAATTCCTCCTACTCTGCTTCTAGCAGATGTCGGGCCTCACGATCAACTTCGACAAGAGCGAAGTGATGATCCTCGGTTACTCTCAGGCGGAGTACCAGGCCTTGGCCGGCCGACTTAACTGTAAGTTGGGCTCCTTCGATACCAAGTATCTGGGGATCCCCATTAGCGACAGTAGGCTGACGGTGGCGGGACCTCCGCCCTGCTGTAACCCGCATGCAACATCGGGTTGAGCCTTGGAAAGGGAGGTGGTTGTCTAAGGCCGCCCGGGTTATTCTCATAAACTCCTCCCTCTCCAGCCTCCTTTGGTTCCTGATGAGCTTCTATAGCTTGCACGAGACCCTGCATCAAGAGATAGCCAAGTACCAGTCCAGATTCTTCTGGGCCGGCGAGGGGGATAAGCAGAAATACCATATGGTCAGCTGGCCACATATCTGCAAGCCCAAGGACCATGGAGGCCTTGGTATTCTTCCCTCTAGGCACATGAACATCTCTCCTGACCCGCCGGCTATGGCGGATCGCCAACGGGCAGGGCGGCCTCTGGTTGGACATCATCCAGGCCAAATACCTTCGCGGTCAGCCCCTTGCCTTCCGTCAGCGCTCGAGAGGCTCCCAGTTCTGGCAGGCGGCTCCAGCTCATGCCAATCCTCCGCATTGGCACTTCCATCACGGTGGGATCCGGCGCCTCGACCCTGTTCTGGTTTGACCGGTGGGTTGGGGATCTTCCCCTCGCCGCCCGTTTCCCGGAACTATTCTTCGTCATGGTTGACCCTCGGGTCTCCGTGGAGGTGTCCCTTATTGACTTAGGGCGCCTCGCATTCCGTAGACCCTTTGGCCCCCTCGAGGTGGCCGCATGGGACGCGCTCCTCCAGACCATCGCGCTCCAGCCCCTCGACGTTGGCAACGCGGACGACACCGTCTCATGGCGCCTCGAGTCTTCTGGGTGCTTCTCAACCAAGTCCCTGTATCAAGCGATTGCCCCTTCCACGGCTCCTGAGCCTTTTAGTCTGATCTGGGATATCCGCCTCCCCTTGAAGATCAAGATCTTCCTCTGGCAGTGGATACGCGGACGCTTGCCCTCAGGGGTTGAGGTGCGCAAGCGTAACAGACCTGGGGACGACCGGTGCCCCCTCTGCGACGTGGCGGAAGATGTGAATCACATCTTTTTCTCGTGCGTGACCGCTCAGTTTCTGTGGTCCTGCTTCCGCGAGGTTGTTGGTGGGACTTGGTGCAGCACCAACTTCCCGGACTTGTTGGCGGAGATTCGGCCTCCGCCCCTCGTCACCGCCACATTAGGTGGCTATGTGTTGGGGTTCTCGCTTGGACGCTCTGGACCGTTCGCAATAGGCTTGTCATGCAGCAGGCTCCTCTTCGACGTGCTACTGACGCCATCTTTAAAATGTGTGGTTTCTTGCAGCTCTGGCGGCCGCTTAGCCGCTCCCAGGACCGGAACTCCATCGACACTCTCCTCGCCGACCTCCGAGCGATGGCCTTCCGCGTGGCGCCCCCGCTTCCGCCACCTCCACCTGAGCCTGACTAGGCTGGCGGCTCCCTCTGCGGTGCTGGTATGCCGGTGTTTTTTCCTTTTTTGGGCTTGTTGAGCTATGCCCTCGGCATTAACCTTGCTACCTCCGTTTCGTGTGTGTGTGCGTGTGTGTGTGAACTCTCGTGCCTTGGGCGTGTATGTGGCTGAACTCTTGTATCCGGTTTGTGTTTTGGGTGGTTGGCGTTATATATAAAGCGGGGCGAAGGCCTTTTTCGATAAATGTATGTAACTTATACCAATGATGAATTGGTAAATCAGACTGATTGGCCCTTTTTATCTTTTTAGTAGAGAGTGTATAAGATTTAGTCTTCTTTATTCAAAAGGTTATAACACTTGCAACTTTCTCTGAACTTGACATGGTCCATACAATCTTTCAGGAGAAGAAAACATGACTGAAGGAACAATATCTTTTGTAAGCTCCTGAGCTCATACTATGGTACTAGTGTTTATGAGCTCATATACTCTGCTAGTGTTTTCACACTGTGCAAACTTCTCATAAATGGAATTTTCATATCTACATATGTTGCCGCCCATTCTTCAAGCGTTTTTACTCAATTTTCAGATATCATATATTGAAACCATGGATACATTTTATTAGATGAATGTACTTTTTATCCAGGTTTTAGCAAACCCGAACAGTACGTGCATGAACAGAATGTGATAGTAGTTTGAAAAAGAAGAGATACTATCAATATTTTCTATGGAAACTTTAAATATTGTAACATAATCATCTTTCGGCTGTACTTGTGTGCTCCCAGCTTCTCTTAGTTCCAGTATCCTAATGTTAGCATCTACTCTCTCCGTTCACTATTATAAGATGTTCTAACTTTTTTTGAATCGAATGTATATAGACGCATTTTATTGTGTTTGTTCACTCATTCAATCTGTATGTAGTCCATATTGAAATATCAAAAACGTCTTATAATAGTGAACGGATGGAGTACTTATGAGGTAACACTATTAAAAGACAAAAGGATCTCAGCCACAATCAAGCAAGCTGGGTTTTTCAGGTCATATCACCTCCAAATTCAGGCCTACTCCCATGTTGGTTTCTCTTTATTTTTCCTTGTATGGGTGATAAGTGAACACCGAAGCGCAATATCTATCTATAATAGGCAATGTGATGATTAGTTTGTTGATTGTTCATTCCGCAGACTTAATACATCTCTATTGTGTAGAAAAAACTAATGGGAGTTTGTGCTATGGGCAAGAATTCAAAGAGATTATGTGGTTGCAGATTGAAGGAAGGCTTGGCATCTTGTCTTGAGTTAGATTCATCGATCCGTTCCAAGCAATGCAGGTTGTGTTGTTTTCGCAGGACCATCTCATGTTGTTTTGCGTGTGGCTTGTTGGGCGACAGGGCACTAAAAAGCTCAAGATGTGATTAATATTGTTTCTCCAATCTTGGACATGTTTGCGTAGCCATCCATTCAAGTGAACCCAAGAGTCTTTCACGTGCATATATATGCTCATCCGTACTGTTAACAATGTAGTAACTTTCTGATGGCAATTTTTGTACGAATGCTCTAATGCCACAATTTGGCAATGATAGTTAGGTATGTGATTTTTTAGTCATCGTTTTACAAAAAAATCACACTTCAGGTTCCTGTTTCTAATATAAATTTGGGTTGTTGACGTATCTAATTT